>NW_014011105.1:8896-9463 GCF_000611645.1 Monoraphidium neglectum
CGCGGCCGCGGCTGCGGCGGCCTGCGCAGGCGCGGCGCCGCCTGGCGCGGCGGCGGCGGCGGCAAACCCGGCGGCGGCAAAGTCGGCGACGAAGCTGGAGCTGAGTCCGACGACCACACCGTGGGCGGCGCCGCTGGGCAAAAGGTTGCCCGACGGCGACGGCAGCAGCATGCCAGACAGGGACGCGCTCAGCGTGCGCGCCAGGCGGTTGAGCAGCCTTGCCGTCCCGCCGCCGCCGCCATTGCCGCCGTCGGCGCGCGCACCGTCGAAATCCTCATCCTCGTCATCGCTGCTGCTGTCTGCGCCGTCGCCGTCGTCATCGACTGCGGCGGCAGCAAACGCGACCGCGCCGGCCGCGGCGGCGGCCGTGCTGCTCACCGCCGCCGGGCAGCAGTGCAGCGACAGGCGCCGCAGGGACGCGCCGCAGCGGGCGCCGATCTCCTCGAGCTGCCGCCCGTCCAGCTTCTTCTGCCAGATCTCGAGATCCTTGAGACCCGCCAGGAGGCGGCCCTCTGGCAGCAGCGACGAGGCGGGCGCCGCCGCGGGCAGGGGCGAGGCCGCGACGAC
>NW_014011104.1:0-1468 GCF_000611645.1 Monoraphidium neglectum
CCCGCGCCGGGCCCGCTGGCTGCGGCGCCGGACGGCGGCGGCGGCGCGGGGCCGGCGGCGCGGCAGGCGCGGCCGGAGGCGCTGACGCCGGCGGCGGCCTCGATCCTCAGCACGCTGGAAAACTTGGAAAAGGTGCGTGAGGGCTTCTGTCTCGAAAATTCTGCATCAATTTTGGATTCTGAGTTTGACGCGTGCGCGTATATCTGGACGCGAACCTGTGTGCGCATGTGCGCCATTGTGAACGTGTGCGTCAAATCCATGATCCCGCATGTGCAGCCGGTGATGGCATTTCTTAAGACTAATAATTTCTGATCTATTGATGCCACATTGCAAGCTGAGGCTATCACATGCGTGCATGCCTGCGAGTGAGCCCGAGTGGTTGGGCTAACCGCCCTGCACATTGCGTTGCCTTCTGGGTTGTGTTGGCGCATTCGCCCATTTCGAGCGGCCGCTGATGTCTTTACATAAACTATAACTCCTGACAGTTGATGACAACCAAAAGCTGAGGCCTGTGACATAACCCCATGCACGCCCCCACCGCCGCAACACGGCCGCCTGACCGACGCCACCCCAAACCTGCGGCCGCTACGCCACCCATCCGCAGGCCGGCAGCGCCGAGCGGGACGCCGGCCGCGCGCCCACGCCGCCGCCCCCATTGGACCGACTTGAGACGGGCGCGGTTGCCGCGCCCCGCTTCGACCTGTTCGGCACCCCACCCACGAAAGCGTCCGCCGGCGGGTTCTCGTCGCCGCTTCCGACGCCGGCGGGCGCCGGCGCGGGCGCGGGCGCGGGCGCGCCGGGGCACACGCCCTTCCCTAGGTTTGGCGGCGGCGCGCCCGGCGGCCTGGCCCTCACGCCGGTCCCGCTGGACGCGACGCCGCCGCAGAGCATCTTCGCCGACTCGGCCGCGCGGCGGCGGCAGGCGGCGGGCGCCGCGACGGCCGACGAGCGCACGCCGGCAGCAGTGGGCGCGGGCGTGGCGGCGGGCGGGGGCGCGCTGCCGTGGGGTGGATTTGGGGCGGAGCCGCGGACGCTGTTTGGTGGCGAGACGCCGGTGCGTACGCCGGCGGCGCCGGCTGCAGCGCCGCGGCGCGAGGAGGAGCAGCAGCAGCAGCAGCAGCAGCAGCAGCTTGAGAAGGAAAGGCGGGTGCAGTTCCAATGGCAGCAGCCAGATCAGCGGCAGCTAGACGGCGGGCACGACAGCAATGGCCGCGCCGCGACTGCCGCTGAACCCAAGCAGCAGCAGCAGCAGCAGCAGCAGCAGCCTCAGCAGCAGCCCCAGCAGCAGAAGCAGCAGCCGCCCGCCCTGCCTTGGCTGCTGCAGCCATCCTCTCCCGCCAAACCCGCCGCGGGCGCGCGCGAAAACGGTCGCCTGTTCGACTTCGGCGCGTCGCACGACGCCGCGCTCGCGCGCGCCGTAGCGCGGGCGGTCGCCTCCGCGAGCCCGGCCGCCGTCGCGGCGGTCGAA
>NW_014011104.1:1682-2185 GCF_000611645.1 Monoraphidium neglectum
GTACAACTTCGGCCGCCCGCGCCCCGCCGGCGGCGCTTCGGCGGCGGCGGCTGGCGACCGGCACGCGCATGCGCACGCGTCGAAGCAGGTGCGCTTCAGCTTCCCGGAGGAGGGCGCGGGGTTGGCGCCGCATCAGCAGTGGTGGGACGGGGACGAGCGCCAGCAGCAGCAGCAGGCGAAGGCGCCCGCGCCCGCGCCGTCGCCGGCCGGCACGCCGCGGCTGCCGCCGGCGCCGGCGCCGGGCGCGCTGCTGCCGATCGCGCGTCAGGTGCGGGAGGCGGCGGCCGTGCCTTTACCAGACGACAGTGAAGAGGATGCCTCGCCAGCCGCGGCCAAGCAGCAGCAGCAACGGGAGCAGAAAGAGAGTGAGACGCGGCGGCGGCAGGAGCAGGAGACAGCAGCTGCAGCGGCGGCGAAGCAGAAGGAGCCGCCCGCGGCGCACCGCGCGTTCAATTTTGGATCGCCCCCGGCGGCCTCTCCGCCGGGCGCTGCGTTTGGGGCGG
>NW_014011104.1:2693-3601 GCF_000611645.1 Monoraphidium neglectum
CCGCCTCGCCGTCAGCGGCGGGCGGCGGCTTTCTATTCGGCGCCCCGTCTGGGGCGGCAGCCGCGCAGCAGGCGGACGGTGCAGGCGGCGACGGCGGCGGACGCCGCACGCGCAAGCGCGCTGAGGCAGGCAGCGACGCGGATGGTGCCGCGCGCGACGCGTCACCCGCTGTTGCCCCTGCTGCTGCACCCAAGAAGCCAGCACATTCGTTCGGCCTCCCGGCCTCGCCCTCGCCTGGCGCCCCCAGCCCGGGCTTTGGGACCGTCACAACTGGCGCCGCGGCCGCCGCCGACGCACCTGCGGCAGCCTCCCAGCCGTCATTCTTGGCTGGGTTCTCGCCAACGACGCAGGACGCGAGCGCGACGGCGGCTGCGGGGCCGGCGCAGGCGGGCGCAGAGTCTGGCGCGGCCGGGGCTGCAGGCGGATTCAAATTCGGGATTCCCGACGCTGCCCCTGAAAAACCGGCCGAGCCGGCGCCTGCACCCGCGCCCGCGCCCTCCTCAAAGCCGGCGTTCGTGTTTGGGGTGGCGCCGGCCGCGCAGGACGCAGTCGCGGCGGCGGTGGCGGCGTCAAAGCGGGCGGGCGCAGAGTTCGGCGCCTCATTACCGGGCGGCGGCGCAGCGGCGGCGGGGGCGAGCGGTGGGTTCACATTTGGCATCCCAAAGCCGGGCGACACTCCCGCGGCGGCGCCCGCGCCCGCGCCGGCGGCGCCGTCGCCCGCAGCAGCCAGCGCGCCGGCCCTGGCTAGCTTCGGAGCCCCTGCCGCCGCGCCCCCGCAGCTGGCGGCGAGCGCGGCCGCGCCGGCGGCTTTCACGTTTGGCGCCCAGCCGGCGGCGCCGGCGCCTGCGCCGGCGCCCGCCGCTCCGTTCACGTTTGGGGCGGCGCCGCCGTCCGCAGCCGCGGCGGGG
>NW_014011104.1:4266-10334 GCF_000611645.1 Monoraphidium neglectum
CCTCCCTGTTCGGGGCACCCCCTGCAGGGACCTCTGCCCCACCAACCCAACCCTTCACCTTCGGCGCCCCCGCCGCGACGACCTCCGCCGCCGCCGCCAGCCCCGCACCCGCCTTCGCCTTTGGCGCCGCCGCCGCGCCCCCGCCTGCCGCCGCCGCATCTCCCTCCGGGCCCAGCCCCGCCGACAGTGGCAGCGGCCTGTTTGGCGGGCCTGTGCCCGCGCCAGCCGCGGCAGGGGGCTTCGGATTTCAATTCGGCGCGGCCCCTGCCCCCGCGGCGGGCGCGCCCGCATTCGGCGCGCCGCCGGCGGCGGCAGCGGCAGCCTCGGCGCCCTCGCCATCACCCGCATTCACCTTTGGGGCGGCCGCCGCGGCGCCCGCGGCGGCGTCAGCGGGGTTTTCGTCGTTTGGCGGCGCGGCGGCGCCCGCGTTCGGAGCGGCTGGGGGCTTCGGCACTGCGGCGCCATCACAGCAGCAGCAGCAGCAGCAGCAGCAGCAGCAGCAGGCCGCGGCCCCAGCTGCGTTTGCGTTTGGTGCTGCACCGCAGCAGCAGCAGCAGCCGACAGGGCCATTCACTTTTGGCCAGCAGGCTGCGCAGCAGCAGCAGCAGCAGCAGCCAAACCCGTTTGGTGCGCCGCAGCAGGCCCAGCCTCAAGGTATGTTTGCGTTTGGCGGCCAGCAGCAGCCCCAGCAGCAGCCGCAGCAGCAGCAGCAGGCACCGCCTGCGTTCGGTTTCGGCGCCCAGCAGCAGGCGCCCGGTGCGCCCGGTGGCTTCGCTTTCGGCGCGCAGCCGCAGCAGCAGCAGCCCGCATTTGGCGCGCCCTTTGGCGCCCAGCAGCAGCAGCCGCAGCAACAGCAGCCCCCGGCGTTCGGCGCGCCGGCGCCGGCGTTCGGCGCGCCGCAGCCCGGCCAGTTTGGGGCGCCCGCGCCGGCCGCCGGCGGCTTCACCATGGGGCTGGGCGCGGCACCCGCGGATCAGGGCGGCGCTGGGCGCAAGCGCCTCAAGGCCAAGCGGCGCGGCGGCTGACGGCACAAGCTGCGCGCGTCACTGAGCACCGCGCTCCCCTCCTTTCTCAGCCGAACGCGGCGCTGTTCACCTTGTAGCCCGGTCCATCATGATTTTTGACAGACGCAACCTTAGGTTGCATGGGCGCATGAGCGTTCTGCATCTCCAGTACAGCCCGTTATATTCGGCCGCTTGCTCAGCGGCTTCTCGCGGCCTTTCCCTCGCAGCTTGCGTGCATCGTCCTACGGTGCCGGGCGCCGCATTGCATCCGCATTGCATCCGCATTCCTTGCGAGACTGTAACTGGAAACCTTCATCGGTTCGCTGGCCAGGGCTGATCCCCTCATCAGTCCAGGCGTGCTGTACTCGCAGCCGCGTGCAGGGGGGGGCCGGCTGTGGCTGTGGCGCGGGCAGGGTGGGGCGTGCAGGGCGGCGCCTGCAAAGGCACGAGAGCCGCTTCAGCCCATCAGCTGCTGCCGAGCAGCGGTGTTTCGCAGCGTCTGCGCTGCCGCCGCACAGGCCATGTGGCTGGTGACCCGACGGGCGCAGCCGCCGCGCGGCGGCTGCGCCCAGCAGAGCCCGCTGTGGCGCCGGCGGCAGCGCGGCGGGCGGCGCGGCGCTGAGCGCTGCCAGCTCAGTGAGCTGGCATCGCTGAAGCTGCAGTGCGGCATCGTCATAGGCCACGGAAAGCCAGGGTGACGGCAGCCTGCTGAGCTCTAGGCTGCATTCGGTGCTGGGTGCGAACTGGGAGGCGGAGCGCGCCACAGCCTTACCCCAGGCTGCCGGCCATGAAGCAGCTTCGGGCCTGCAGGGCCGAGTTTTGCGCGGCAGCGCGGCCCAATGACGCGGCATCGTTTCTTGGGAGCGCTTGCCCGCAGCTGCACGCCGCGTGCCGGGCAGGGGGTGGCGAGGGGGGCTGGTGGCTTGGATGGGTGGGCTCGTGAATGCAGCACGGGGCGTGGGCGCGGACGCTTGAGAGCCGTGTGTGCTGCTGCGGTCTCAGCTGCCCTGCTTGCTTGCGTGTTGCAAAGGCAGTCTTACGGGAGTAAACTTTGGTCAACGAAGGGGGCACGGACATGCGACGGGGCAAAGAGAGCGGGCATCAGTGTTTCAAGCGCTTCTTGTGCATGATCCTCAAGGTGGGAGACGCACTGAGTCACAATTCATTACGAAGCTGGTAAGTATATGCGAGAAAATAACATATTATGGGTTCAGACTGATCAAGTTCTGCACGAGTGGCCACCGCATGGCAGTGGGAAAGCTAGTGGAGATTACTAAACGCAGAGGGTGGTGCCCGGCAGTGCCACTGGCATTGCTTGCGGCAGCATGTGGCAGGTGCTGTCAGTGCGGTCCTGTGATGCAACCTGTGCACAGTATGATATGACGGATGGGGCAGCGTCTTCCAGAGCTCCCATGTCCAGTTTACTGGGAGCGCTGCAAAGTGTGACCTTACCTCTCACTCTCTGCTTGTTGCATTTATGCTTACCTACAGGCTGCCGTCCCAAGAACGGGGCCTATTCAATCCCAGTCACCCATTCATGTTGCTCACACAGCGCAGCGCCCTCAGATCCTCGCGAAGCAGGGCAACGAGTCACCGACTTTCCTCGTGAGTTGATCGACCACCATGGCTGCATGAACCAAAGGGTTGGGAATCGCTCTGACTCGTTCCTTGACTAGTCTACCCGCGAGGCTTGAACACGTGTTGCCTGAAAAGTTGATGATCCGCCGCCGCTACAGTGCCCCTCATTTTGCCTGGGTCTTCGGGCGATGCTGGCAACGGCGATACCGCCGTGCCGGGTTCCCAGCACTCCCTCCAACACACCCCTGTTCTAGGAGGAAGCTCACAGCTCCCATGTGTCACTCCCATAAAGCAACCTCGCGTCCCAACCCCCGAACACTCCCACAGGGTCAAACCAGTGTGCAGCTCTCGGTCTTCTGCGATGGCTTGCAACGATACCAGCCAAGATCGCCGCTCGGTGACGCTCTCAGAGCAGCAAGTGGGCGACGACGACACACACAACACACACACACACACACACACACACACACACACACACACACACAAACACACACATACACACACGAGAATGCACAACACGAGCTCATGCCGCCAGCACACAACTCCCCCAAGTTGCAGCATCCTTGGAGCGCAAGCCCAGGCCCCCGCTGGACCCACTGTGCCAGTTATGAAGCTGCCCGAGTCGTCCGTCGACTCATCGGTATGCGCGCCACGCCTCGCGCACCCCTGCGTCCCCGCCAGGACGCACACAGCGTCGACATATTCAAGCGGAGCTGGGAGGTCTACCAGACCGTCGTGGCCCACGACAGCGTCCACCACAAGCAGCTGTTTGGCGCCATCAGAGACTACCTGGAAGGCCGCCCGGTGAGGGCATTGGGTGGCAGTGCCATGCGCCTGTGTGCGTGCTTGCATGCGTAGCGTGCACGCATGCGTGCACGCGCATGTGTCTGCGAAAGCGCGCCGGATGCACCGCCCCCACGCCGCATGTTTGTGCGGCCCTCGCGGCATGTCTGCCTGCCACCGCCCCGCTTCGATCGCTGCCAGACGCCAGGCCCCCCGCGACTCCGGAGTCCCCGCTCGATGACTCCGTGTGACGTCACCGGCGTCCCCTGCTGACCCCCTCCCCCGCGACCCCCTCGCCGCAGGGCGACAAGCTGTCGATCCTGGACCTCGGCTGTGGGGACGCCGGCTGCCTCGCGTCCATCATCGCCGGCACGCCCTCCCTGCGCGACCGCATCACATCATATACCGGCATCGACGCGTCCGCCCCCGCGCTGGCGCTCTGCCGCACCAACATGGCCGCCGCGCTCGGCGGCGGCGGTGGCGGCGCGGCAGGGGCGGCGGAAATCGACCTGAGGGAGGGTGGCATGCTGGAGGGGCTGGCGGCGGCGGCTGAAAGAGGGGAGCGTTTCGACGTGGTGCTCGCGTCGCTGTCGCTGCACCACCTGAGCGAGGCCGAGAAGGCGCGCGCGGTGGAGGCGGTCGGGCGCGTGCTGGCGCCCGGCGGCGCGTTCGTCATCTGCGACATCTTCCTGCTGCCGGGTGAGGCGCGGCGCGGGGCTGCGCAGAGCACAGCGCCTGTCGCGAGGGGCTGGTGCGCTGTCCGGCCGCCTGCATGGCCCTCTGCGAGAGTTTTGGGAGAGGGCATCCATCATTGTGAAGCCATGCGTGCATGAAGAAGGCAGCCTAGCAGGGTTGAGCTCCAGTACCAACCTTCCCCTAGCATCACAGGCAAGCTCTTGCCCGTCATCGCACAGTCAGCACTCCCCTACCACTTCACTCCCGCTGCTGCTTTTGCCCTGCTCGACTTACCAACGCCCTGCAAATCCGTAATGTGATAATTCCTAGGCTGGAGCCGGGATGAGTTCATGAGGCAGTACCATGCTGATGTTTACGAGGTCAACGGTGGATGGCAGGGGCAGGACAAAGCAGGTGCGGGGCGGGTGACAGCCGAGGGCGCAGAACGAGCAGGGCGCAGCGCGGGGCACCCTTTGCTGTCAGTGGGGTGGTGTTGGGCGCCCCGCGTTTGTTTGCGCGGCCCACCGTGCCGGGTGCTTCTGCACCACGCCGGGCGGAGGGAAACCGGGCGCGACGCGCGGCCGCCGGTGAGGGCCCCTGCGCCAGCCGGCTGCCCAGCCCGCTCTTAATGGCTACCCTCTCAAATACAAATTCCAGCGGCAGCGCCTTCCCTATTGGATCACCCCACCGGATGGCTCCCCTCGTTACCCCAACCCGTCCAGGTAAGGACCTGCTGTGGGCGCACATTTCGAACTACGATTTCCCGGTGGAACTCTCGCACTACCAGGCCGCCGCCGCCGCCGCGCGCGCGGCGCCGGGCGGCGCGTTCATCAGCGCGGAGGGGCGCGTGCTCACCGAGGTGTTCGTGTACAAGGTGGCGGCCTGGGAGGCGCCGCCCGCTGCCGCGGCAGAGGCGGCGGCGGCGGCGAGCTGAGGGGCGTGAAGGACCGTTAGTGCCTGCAAAAGTCTGACTGGACGGCGGTTGTGGGTTGACGCCAGGGCTCAATTCCAGCATGCTGGATCTGACGTGCACGGCACCTGCATTAGTGTGCATTTATCACCAGTGTTTGCACCCCAGTCTCTGTTAATCCAGGATTCTCCGAAGCCTGCATTCATGCTCTGTGATTCCAAACTTCTTAGTACTTGAAAACAATGCTCTGTTGTGTTTGAGGCCTGATTATCAACCTGCAACCCCAACTCATAATCTGCTGCCATAGTATTGGTGCACCCTGCGCTGGATCAATGTGAGCTGACATACACCGCAATGCCGCTGCGCTTTCGGCGGCCAAGAGACTGGCGCCACATCCTCGCTTCCCTGCCAACTGTGCCCAAAGATTCCCTTGAGATTGCAAGCAAAAGCGACGTCATGTTTGCAGTGCAATCACAGTAACTTACACGACCTTGCTGCGTCAGCCGGGTGGAAAGTGACATTGACTCAAGCCAAGGGGCCACCCTGGACCGCGTGCGCAGCGGGAAGGCCAGACTTGTGCGGCCAGAAACAGGTCGCTCAGGCGACACCTTGTCTCGCTGTCTTTGCAAAACGGTGTTCATGGCGGATGCGACCATTAGTAATACAGTACACGTAAACAGACAAAATGCAAGGGGCCAAGTTGGCAGCTGGCGGCGGGCATGTCAGACCCATTCGCGTGAGCCCTGCGCTATCTCTGCCCGCGCAATTAGCCTGTCTGTACACGCCTTTCGCCCCGCTCCGTGCCACAGCCGGGCTCGACTGCACCATCGGCACACCGAGCACACCGCCCGCACGCAAGCCGGCCGGGCTCAGCGGCGCGCGCCTCTCGGCGCAAACCAGGGGCGCCCGCCCGCCGCTCGCAGCGGCAGCAACCTCGTCAGTCGTCCCAATCGTCCGGATCATCCCCATGGTATGCCGCAGGGCCAGCGGCGGCGCGGGCGGCAGTGGTGTGGCCGCCGTCACGGCCGTCATGGCCTACCCCCTCGCCATCCTCCTCCCAGAAATCGTCGTCGTCATCGACCGCCGCCGCCGCAACCCCTGGCCGCGCCGGCGCGGCC
>NW_014011103.1:0-8945 GCF_000611645.1 Monoraphidium neglectum
GTCAGGATTCGCCGCGGCGTGGTCATGCCAGCGTGCTGGCAGGGTTGGAGAACAGGTGTGCTTGACGCGCAGCATTGGCCGGCAGGGCGCGAGAACCAGCACGGCTGCACAAGTCCCTCAAGCTTCAGGGGCGCGCGCGGCCATCTGCGCTCACCCCCCCCCACACACACACACACATACACGCGCGCCCCTGCGCGCCGCACCCTGATGTCGCCGTGCACGAGGCGCATGCAGTGGAGGTACTTGAGGGCCGACGCCACGTCCAGCAGCACCTGCCCCGCGGCCGCGGGGTCCACCGGCGCCGCGGGCCCCCCGCAGCGCAGCGCGCCGCGGTCCAGCGCGTCCCTCAGGCTGCCCCTGTCACACAGCTCCATCACCAGGATGTTCACCAGGCACGACGCCGGGACGCGCTCGCCGGGGGCCAGCCGCCGGAAGCGGCCGGCGGCGGGCGCGGGGGCGGCGGCGCGGGTGGTCGACCAGATGCTGGCGACGCTGCTGGCGTCGTCGTCGCTCTCTGCGCCGCAGGCCGAGGAGCCGTCAACGGCCTCGGACGCGTCGTCCACTGTTTCGAGGAGGGCCCAGCGCGGAGAGGGGACGATGGGAGCACCGGGGAGGCCGGCAGGCGGGCTAAGCAGTCAGCGCGACAGGCTCCCCCTTGCTTCTAATGCAGCCAGCAATCCATCACCACCGCTGTACGGATCGGGCTGAGTGTCCCAGTGTGATGTCGCCCCGGAGCGCTCACGTGCGTCGACGTCGATCATGTCTGTGAGGCAGCTGTAGGCCTGGACGATGTTGGGGTGCTGCACGCTGGACAGCACCGCCATCTCAAAAGCGTGGGCGACGGCCTGCCAGGTGAGGCGTGGTGTGGAGGGCGGCGCGGGGGGTGAATGAGAGAAGGGGCCAGGCGTGCCTGTGCAGCAGTCCACAGGCGCAGAGCGGGCGCGCGCGAGCGCCAGCATGACTAGTGTGTTGTGGAATCCGGCGCGCAGACACGCCATCCGGCGGCCCGCACCTCCTGCTCGTTGTTGTGGGTGTGCATGACCTTGATGGCGGCCGGGGTCTTGTGGCGCCAGTAGCCGCGGTACACGGCGCCGTAGCCGCCGCGGCCCAGGGGCGCCTCCACCGCAATCTCCTCCTGGCAGGGCGCCGTGGACCACACAGGCTGGGCGGCCATCCAGGCGCCGCAGCGAGACTGCGAGGGGGGCCGGGGCGCGGAGGCAGGGGACAGGGGCAGGGTTGAGGGCCACAGCAGGGGCGGGGTCCCCAGGGTGTGCAGACCGGTATCATATGAGCGGTCAAACTCAGGTGTCCGAGCCACCCGGCGGTTCGCGTGTCGCGACGCCGCACCTGACTCTTGCTTCCAAAGGAGGCCCTGTGGGGCATGCGCGACCCGCTGGTGCTTGGGGGGCAGCTGCTGGGGGTGTTAGTCTGCTGCGCCCCGGTTGTCGGGCGGCTGCTGTCAGACACGCTGCTGCCGTGCAGGGCGAAGGCCTCGTGCCTGCTGGACTGCATGCTCCGCCGCATGGCGGGGCGGCACCACTGTTGGGGCGGCTGGTACTGCTGCGCGCGGCAGCGTGGAGGGCGCGGCAGGATCAGCAGGGGGGCTCGTCAGTGGACGCAATCGTGCGCTAAGTGTAGCAGCGCGAAAGGCGATGACGCTGCCAACAAAATCACGCGCACAACAGCGGTGCGGCGCATCGATGGGCGCCGCCGCAGGACCGTGCCTTTCGCTCCAGCTTGCGGCCCATGCTGAGTCGCGGCCAAGCCAAAACGCGCGCCCACTGGGCGCACCTCGCCGAAATCGAACGCCACCCAGCCTGGGCTTGCGGGAACCATATGAAGTTCGCTCTCCGTATCTACTGTCACAACATCGCAAGCTTCCTGGTTGGTAGGCCAGTGCTGGAAGTCCGATTTCATCTCGCAGGGAGGGCACGGGTGCACCGCGCCCCTCTCTGGGGTGGATACGCAAGCGCCCATATTAGCTTTCACTCCGCTTTGTCGCGGGTTCAAATGGCCGCTGATGCCGAACTAGCGTAGGGCGGAAGGTCGTCTTGCTCGGCGTATGATGAAGGTGCGCGCAAGTGAAACCCTCTTGAAATAGACTGTCATGAGATCTTCCGGGCAATGCGACACGTTTCGCTGCGTTGCGCTTTGATCGCGCGATTTAGTCATGACCATGAAAATCAGCGAATCGACTCGTTGCGGGCATACTACGGCCTTGTGACAGCATTGGATCTTACATAGAAGCTTCCTGTTTGCAATTCAGGAGCAGACGGCCCCTTCAGGGCAAGCAACGTCCGCTTCACAACGGCACAAACCGAGAAGGCGTCATCCGCCTATTGACCGCTCTGGTGATTCACTTCATGGACAGCAAGCAATCGGAGGAGCAATTGTATAGGGCACAGATGAGCTGTCTCGTGCGCCAGTGTGTGCATGGCGGCCCCTGTACGCGCGGTCAAACCTCCGTCGCTGATGAAGGTCAACAAGGCGTTGGTGGGTTGGCGGCACCTCCAGAATGGTTTGCCAGACGCGTCATGGAGCGACCACGACCATGTGACAGGAATGATATGGGACCGACACAATCAGCATATGCTGTGGGCCGGGGCAGGGCCTGGTGTTGGGCACATGTGACAAATGCTCGTCCAGGGCGCGCTGCTGCGCAGGATGCAGCTCGAGCTGGTTAGAAATTCATTTATGCACCCTGGTGAATCACGAGACCCTGGTATCACTCGCAAGAGCTTCAAGCTCGCTTAGAGGAACCAACAATTAGTTTGCGAGTCGATCAACAGTTGAAGGTTCATGCAGACTTGGCCGAAGCAGCTGTGGGATGGGATGGAGCTGCAATGTGCACACCCGGGATCATGAATGCCAGTTGTGCAGTCGCGAAGCTTTATGGGATGCGCCAGTTTGGGTGTTTCTGATGCCTTGTACTTGCGTACGCGGTGCAGTGAGGCACAAGCAGGGCCCCGGACGGATGCGCTGGCCGCTACGGGACGACAGTGTCGCCTATCAACGGCGGCGGTGGCTTTGCCCATAACGACATGAGTTTTCAGTATGCGGAATATGGTTGAAAATCGTGACACTTTCAAGAAAGCGTAACCCATATGTACCCGTGCTGCACAAGGGAGCGCGTTGATCTGCGTGGCGCCACTCCCGGCTACAACAGAGGGGCCACGCGGTGACGTTGCACGAAACACTTCGCTACGATGTCGACGGCCAAAAGGACCAGCCTCAAGGCGGCGCCGGCATATGCGCAGTACCAGCAGCGGCGGCGTGCGGACGCACTAGAGCAGCAGCGCGGTGCACGAGACAGCAAGCTGCAGCTGGCGCGCATGCTGGCGGTGGAGAGGATGGTGAGGGCGTCATGGGGCGGGTTGAGCCGGCCAGGAGGTGGCTGGCGCGTTGCCAACGACGCATCCATCATACCCCAAGCCCCCTCCCCACCCCCTTCTTTCGCAATGTAACGCATGCAGGAGGCACATTCAGGGGCGTCATCAGAAATCGACGCAGCTGGTGGTACCCTCACTTCCAGTATGGCGGTGGATGCACCGGCCGCGGACGCCACCCCCTTGTCAGACGATGCCGGCGCCGAGCACGGCTGGGGCCTGGGGCCTGGAGGTGCCGAGGGGCTTGGGGGTGCAGAGCTGCGAAGTCACTACGCGCGGCAGCTGATGCTGCCAGAGTGGCTGACAGACGTCCCTCCAGACCTCGCAACGGGCTGGTGAGATTGCTTGTCGGAGGGTGCCAGGTCGGAGGCGAGGTGGGGCAGCTGCATGCCAGTGGGCGGGTGGGCTGGTGCTGCAGCGGAGGGAGGATGGGCTTGCTCGCTCACACACCGGGTGGTCTCCTCTTCAGAGTATTTGGCAAGTCCGGCTTGCCTAGAACGGCTTGAGGCCATGCCAATGCAATGCCTTATTTTGCAGGCTGGTGATGCCGCGCCCTGAGGGCCGGCGCGTGCTGGTTGTCGCGGCGCACGGCTCCACGGCGGTGCGCTCCCGCACGGGCGCGCTGCTGGGGCGCTTCCAGAGCCCGCTGCCTGGTGGCGCACGCGGCAACGCGACAGGCGGCGAGTTCAGCGTCGTAGATGCTGTCTTGGTGGAAGAGCCGCAGCAGGGTGTGCAGGACAAGGCAGAGCAGCAGCAGCAGCAGCAGCAGCAGCACCAGCACCATCACCAGCAGCAGCAGCAGCAGCAGCAGCAGCAGCAGCAGCAGCAGCAGCAGCAGCAGCAGCAGCAGCAGCAGGGGGCCCAGGGCTCCAGCCTGCCGCAGGGCTCTGTCCTGTTCCTGTCAGACGTCCTTGCCTGGCGCAGTGTGCCACTAGCAGGCTGCAGCGCAGAGTGCAGGAGCTTCTGGCTGGCGGGCAAGCTGCCGGAGTGCATCAGCAGCGGCGGCAGCCACATCGCGGGGCAGGGCCCTGAGCTACGGCCATTGCCTGCATTGCCGGCGACGCCCGAGGGTCTTGAGAGCGCCGTGCGCGGCGCGTGCAGTGGGGGAGCGCTGGGGTTTGTGCAGGACGGATGCTACCTGCTTCACAGAGAGGGGCACTACACACCTGGGGCCACGCCGCTGGCGCTGCTGTGGAAGGACGAGGGCTGCAGCCGGTATCTCTTGGTGAGGCGGGGAAGCTGTGATTTTAGGCTGTTGGGGGGCTTTGGGTGTGTTGGTTCAAGGCTGTCAAGTCGCTTGTCATGCTGCACGAACCCATACTGGGCTGCCCTATTGTTGATGCAGGCTGCCGCCGCAGGAACCTGTGGCTGCGTGCGGGATTCGACCCTGTATCTCCGGTTGACGCCGCCTCACCCAATTGCAAACCAGGGCCCCCTCCCGCCTTGCTGCCCGCGTGCCCTCGTCCCCAGGACACGGATGCGGACGGCGTGGTGCCGCAGCGCCAGCAGGTGGTCCTGCGGTACCGCGCAGACGCCACAGTGGCCACAGCAGACGACCCGCCCGTGGCGCTGGGCCGCCTGCCGCCAGACTTTGTGGCGCGCATGGGCGCCAAGCTGCTGAGGCCGGGGCGGCTGCTGCGCTTCAGCGTGGGCGAGGGCGGGGTCGCGTTTGAGGGCGGCCGGCCTGCAGGGGCTGACCTCAAGTACGAGGGCCCAGCCAACCAGCGGCGGGGCCGCGCGGACGCGCTGAGCAAGGTGCTGTTCCAGGCCCTGGCGCGCGCGGGGGCGGCGCCGACGCTGGAGCAGCTGCAGGCCGGGGCGGATGGCATGGACGAGTGCAGGGGCGCTGGCACGGGCGATTAGTGTAAGCACTCCACGCACCACATGTCACCTACAAAGTGCTGTGATCTGCAGAGGCAAAGCTATGTGTCACCAAGTGGTGGTCTACAAAGGTTTCCTGCATGTCGTGACTTGGCGGTACCGTATGCCAACAGTTTTGCTGTGCAGTACGATCTGGTGGGGATGAGACAAGCCCCCTGCGTAAATCATACCATGGAACAGCATACTGTCTCAAATCAACTGGTCACAACAATCAAAGCGATCAAGGAATGCGCGTGCGGGTGTGGCCTCGCTCACATGTCACCAACATGTGCGTGCGTCGTATGCACGATGCCCCATCTTTGTGTGTCTGAGTTGTGCGCTGTGATACCAAGCGCCCAGACTTAAAGAATCAAACATCACATTTCAGGGACGTAGCTGCGATTGAGTGAGATTCCGAAGTCTTTCAGCCGCTGAAACCAAAGCGGCTTGAGCCTCCGCGCACCTCCTTCGATGAACGCACCTCCGCTCCGTTTACAAACGCTACACCGACACAAATTGTCATTATTATCGTATTTCATCATCTTGCTATACCTGCAGACTACCACAGCTCAACAGGCAACGCAATCTTTGCGTCTGCTGCCAGCGTTTCTCAGCCGCCCAGCCGAGGCGTTTGTCCGCCACCATGCAGCCGCGGCTCACTCTGGTGCTGGCCCTTGTGGCCTGCAGTGCAGGTGAGCGTAATTGTACAATCTATTGCACTGCAGTCACACACCGGCACGTGGCGCCCGGTGCATGTGAAGCGCACATTGTGACGTGCGCCGCGCGGCTCCCATGAACCCCGCCCGCCTTCACTACCCACGCCCGCCCGCAGTGTCAGTTTGCGCATCTGGCAACCTGACCCCTGAGAACTTTGATTGGGACCAGGTGCTCACCGCGCCCCGCGTGCCCCTGGTCAAGATTCCCTCCCTGGCACCCACACTGCTGGAGATGTGAGCAGCAGTGGGCCACCGGGGACGCAGGGAGGGTGGATGCCGCAGTCGGAGGGCTGCAAGCAAACATAGTGCTGTCATGCGCCTACACTCCCTGATGCCCTATGGAAGGATGCATTTTCAAACGCCCAAGAACCAACCTCGCACTTTTTGCAGGTTCAAGCTTGGCGGCGTCAAGGGCGATGCACCCCAGAACAAGACAAACAACCCCGCGCTCATCAAGCTGTCCACGCTGATGCCCAAGCTGCCAATCATCCCCTCCTTTGACGCCCCCAGTGCGTTGTGGATATGAGAGGGGACCTCCAAACAGAATTGATCGAGCCTCTCAGCATGAGGCGTGTGCATCGCAAAAGTCAGCGCAGCAGCTGCATGCAGCTGCAGAAGTACTGACCCGTGCATGCCTTTCAATACGCACGCACACACATACACACCCACATACACACATGAAAACCCTCTTTTGCCCCCACACGTGCGTTGCCCATGCAGAATTCAACGCCTCCACGACTGACGCGGAGGTGCAGGGAAACGTGACCGCCGCTGTTGCCGCGCTGCGTGTCCCCCTGGTTGAGAGCGTGATGCTGCCCCAGTACGTGGCGGGCCTCAAGGCTCGCATCGGCGGCGAGGCGTCGTGGCTCGACTCCATGGCCAACGACACCGCATCCCAGCAGCGGCTGTGCGCGATGATGCCCCAGTTCGCGCAGCGCTGCGTCCAGTTCCTGACGCACGTGCAGCGTGCCAAGGTGCAGGCGCTGAGCGCGTCATTGGGTGTGCTGCAGTCCATGGAGGCGCAGCTCAACACCGACCTTGCCACCAAGCTCGCGGCCTTCAACCTGGTGCGCAGGCTTGCATGGCCTGTTGAGAAAGCAGGGCAACTGGTTGTGACGCAGAGTATGCCTTGCCGTCTAGCTGTGCTGGGCGGGCCCAAGTGTCAAGCGAGGCGTCGCTGCAGCTGCAGATTGCTCAAGTGCTGCGTGAAATCTGCTATGTTGCCTGCCAAAGGCATGTGACCGTGCACCTGATCAAACCCTCTGCTCACCCCTCCCACAGGCGTCCAGCCAGGCGGTCAACGGCAACTGGCTGTGCAACCTGGCCGCCGCCCTGGACCAGGACATCAAGGCCGGGGCCGGCAGCAGCACCAGCGGAGCCTACGCGGCCAAGGCCACCAGCGCTGTTGAGAAGCTGCGCGACTTTGTCAGCGGCAGGTGGGAGGTCAGCCCGTGGTGGAGGATGCAGGCCGACACTCAGCTGCCCAAGCTGGTGGCGACGTGCCCCATCACGCTGTGACGCGATTCGCACATGCACCAGTCAAGTTGGCCCGCAGTGGGTTGAATGATAAGCCCGGGCGATTTGAAAATTACGGCCCCATCAGGGCCGCCGCGCACACAATTGCGTCGCCTTTGCACCATCGCCCTTGCGGTGTGCAGAGGGTGCTCAGGCAACAGCATGAATACAGAACACCACTATAAACAGCAGGTGTGCGCATTTCTCTGCCCTTGGCTGCTCGTGCTGCGCGTGTGCGCATGAGCAACAAGATGCAATAAACAATCTATTTGTGGATGCCAACGTGCGCCATAGGTTGTCTCTTCCTCGGCTGCCCACGCGCGCCACTCCCCGTGTGTAGACTTACACCCTCTAATCTCTGATCGGTGCACCCCTCTGGTGCGTAAGCAGCATACTGTACTTGCGTGTGTCACTGCATCACGGCCATCCGCCTCATGCGTGTAAGCAGCCTCTTACCGCATCACTGGGCTGCAAGGACGGGCTTGAAGTTCCCGACCTGGCTGCTGCTGAAACAGGGGCGTGCGCAGCACACCGTCGCCACCAGGGGGGGGGGACCGACACAAGGGCACCGTGCAAAAGGAGCTGCAAGAGTCTACATGTTGTTGCGGTCCGCAAAGTTCTTTCAATTGAAACGGTGGATCCTTCTCAAGGCAGCCTGTGCTTCAACAACAACAGTACACCCCTCGCCCTTGCCGCTTGAAAAGGCCAGGTGGCCAACCAGCCCTTGCCAATGAGCCAAGTGTCGCTGTCGGGTGACATAGTTGCGCAGCCTGTGGCCTCCAGCTTGCTCACACCCAACACAACTGACCTAGTGCTCACATCACACGAACTTCTTCCAGCTTCAAGGACATTCTAAACTTAGACGCGCACCAGATCGTACCCGTCCACCTTTTCGGCCGCGTACTGAGGCACGAAAGCACCTAAAAATGGACGTAGACACCAACGGGACAGCAAGCGCTGCCCCCGATACCTCAGCAAAGCAGGTATCCACTGAGAGCGGGCAACGCGCCCGTGAACTGGGCGCGGAGTGGCGCACGGCTGCGCAGAAGCAACGCGAAAGGCGATCTAGGCCTTCAGGCATGCTCGCTGCTCGACAGGGCCGGAACCGTCAAAGCCGGCTGCCGCCGCTGCCGATGTCGCGCTGCCCATGCTGCTGCGCAGAATGACAAAACCTCTGCAGACTACTACTTTGATTCTTACGCACACTTTGGTGGGTGTTTTGTTGCCAAGGCGCTATATCTGGCGTCCATGGGCGCCTGATGCACTGGTGCCGGCACCCACAACGCGCCTCATGCACTGAGGTCCGATGAGGGCTCGGTTGCACAGAACAGATGGAGTGCAGTGACCACCGCCATTCTACATACGCCGGCCACCATCGCACGCAACGCCGCTGCAGCCGCACGGCTTGATTGGTTAGCACAGCAAGCGTGGGCAGCGTCTACGCCTGCGTCCCGACTCGATACCCGTG
>NW_014011102.1:0-8931 GCF_000611645.1 Monoraphidium neglectum
GTACACGCCGTATGCACCGCTGGCGGCCGCAGCGGCCGCGGCCGCGGCGGCGGCAGCGGCGGAGTGGTCGCCAAAGCGGCCCGCGCCGATCGCCTGCTGCGCCACAGAAGCGGGCGGGAAGCGGCCCCCGCCGCCGTGCGCGCCGCCGTAGGGACCCCCAAGGCCCGCGGCGGCGGCCGCCACTGCAGCAGCGCCCGACGGGTAGGGACCGCCGGTGCCGGGGCCGCCAAAGCCGCCGGCGACGCCAGCGGTGATGGGGGGCCGCAAGCCGTAGGGGTCCCCGCGCGCCCCGCCGCCGCCGCCGCCATAGCCGCCGGGCACCCCCGGCCCTGCGCCCAGGCGCTGGTGCAGCCCGCGCCCCCAGCCCGCAGGCGCCCCCGGAGGGAAGACCGGCCCGCCGCCGGGCCCGCCGCGGCCCGCGCCGTACTGCATCCCGCCGCGCGGCGCGCCCGGGAACATCACCGGCCCCGCACCGCCGCCGCCGCCGCCGCCGCCGCCCGCGCCCTGGCCCCCGCCGGTGCCGCCGGGCCCGCGCCGCGCGGGCGGCATCTGGTCTCGCGGCACGGCCGGCTTGATCTCGATCTGCTTGTCGTGGATGCTCTGCATTGCCCCCAGCGCAAAAACGGCGTCCACCGCGTCCTCCTCTGCAAAAGTGATGAACCCGAACCCCCGGGGCCGCTTGTTATCGTGGTCATACATCACGACGGCATCCTCCACGCCGCCAAAGCGCTCAAAGTAGGCCCGCAGCGCCGCGTCGTCGACAGAGGCCGCGAGGCCGCCCACAAAGATCTTGCGGGTCTTCTGGGCGGCCGCGTCGCCGGGGGGCGCGGCGGGGGCGGGGGTCTCCTCCTTGGGGACGGCCTTTTTTGCTTCCACCTGGGGGGGAGGGTTGCAGAGGGTGTGTGTGAGGCGCCGGGGTGTGTGCCATTGAGGGGCGTTAGCGGTGTCGGTGAGTTGCTTTCGTAGCTAGCCCAGGCGCACTGGTGGAAAGCCTGTGTGGTTTAAGCCAAACGCCCTCAGGCACACGCTGACATGGTCTGCCGTCCGCCGCTGCTGAGCACAACGCATGGCACGCCGCCATTAAATTACGCAGGCAGCATGTGGCCTCCCCGGGGGGGGGGGGCGGTCGCCAGGTCGCTGCGTGTAATCCCTGTCGCCCACACCTCGCCCTCCTACTAGGCCGCGTCTGCGCCAGCTGCGTGCGCGCGCATATGCGCACCTCCCGCCGGTCGATGTGGTGCTTTCCCTGCGCGACGACCTTGTCCACCACAGCCGGGTCCGCAAAGCACACAAACCCGAAACCGCGCGGCCGCCCGGTGTTGCGGTCAAAGCTGCATGGCGCGACAAGGGAGGGGGGTTGTGGCGGTGGTGGCGTGTCCCGTAGAGAATGCGCGCAATCCGCGAGGGCGCCCCATGCCCAACGTGGCTGCGCCACCATTGCCCTGCGTCTGCAGCATCATGTCATGTGGGACCGCTAGGGTCCCCCTGGCGGTCCCACAACTGTCGCACCCAGCGCACAAGCGCCGCACGACCCAACCGCGCCTGGCGACCCCCAGGCCATCCCTTCTGCGCACCTGACGAAAGCCTCTGTAACCTCCCCAAAATTGCCAAAGTATGTTGCGAGCTTCTCATCCCTGCGGGCGCGGAGGGAGTGATAGCGCGGGTGATACCAGTGCCACCTGTGGCCACAGCCCCCAAGCGCTCCCTCGGGCTCACGTGGTCTCCCATGAGAGTCCTCCGACGAAGACCTTGTTCTGCTGTCTGCTGCTGGTGCTGGGACCACCAGGTGGTGGTGGCCCAGGCTGCTGCATTGTTTCTGCGAGCGCAGCACGAGGGCGGCGTGCTGCAACCCGCCTTCTGCCTAATTAAATAAGATATCGCGGTGCTACCAGCGTCGCGTTTGCCGCGCCCGTCTGCTGAGTGATGAGGCCGCGGTTCGTCAACAACGCAGCCTCGGGGCCGCCGAATACCCCCTATGATTTATTCCAACTGTCTAAAAGGCTACTATGCTGCAGCGCGTCGCTGTCTCGGTTCATCCAGGGCGGGCGGCTACACTGCGGATGAACGTTTCTGCACCTGCGTTTCCGAACGCAGCGGTGCTCTCTGCCTTATTAAACGTAGATATGTAGGCCCCAAGGATCCCGTAACCAATCAGTGGACGCTGGTGCTCAACACCTCGGTGGTCGGGCAAGCCTGCCAGCTGGAATGAGTCGTACTCTTGGCGCAGCAAGGCCGCTCTGTGCTTATGGGATGTTGAGGGGGCAACAAATTTCATGAATCCCTTCTGTCTCACTGCCCTGACAAGCAACTGTCTGTTCCAGTGGCTGCGTTGCTTAAATCACGCTCCCAGCACCATGGCGGCACAAGGCCCGCAAGCAAGCTCACGCGTCCCTGCTGGGTGCGGTCGGGGTGCAACATCGACCTTTGCAGCATCACGGAGGCCTGAAGGCACCAAATTTTCCAATTAACGTTTATGCTTGACACAAGGCGCAGCGCCGCCGCCACGAAAGGGCGAACACAACGCTTCTAGTAACCTTCAACCCGTCGCCAAAACGCAGAAATTCGTCAGGCTACAGCATCAAGTGAAGTGCAGAATAGCACCTGGGCCCTCAGACTGGCCATGCTGAGTCGCAACCAGCAGAGTAAGTAGGAGGGCAGGCCAGGCGTGCAGCGGCCCCCCTCCCCAAGGCTACTGGGGCAGGGGCTCCCAGGTGACGGCGCTGCCGTCGCAAATCTGGTCAATGGCCGCGCGCGTCACATCTGCCTTGGACACCAGCGCGACGCCCACCAGCTGCCGCTCGCCGCCCTGGTGGCCCGCGCCGCCAGCTGCGCCGCCGCCTGCTCCCCACGCACCCCGCCCAGAGGGGCGGCCGTCTGGGAGCATGATGGGGGGCGTGCCGTGCAACACGTCGTCGCTGCGCAGGTAGAGCAGGCTGCCGTGGTGCACGTCCACCCGCAGGCCGTACTGGTAGACCTGGGGAGTGAGTAACACCAGGCCAGCGGGCGGGAAGGCATGTTTAAACTTGCTGCTTTCGTGCAAGCATGCTGTCAGTGACGCAGGTAGGTGTGTTATGCAATGCCGGCGTGAGTCACAAAGGGCATTGACTCACCGCAAAGTGCGCCAGGGGCTCCGCTTCCCCCGCTTTCCGCTCGTTGGCCTCTCGTGGCTGTGTGCTCTCCTGCTCCCCTGGCTGCTGCTGCCCAACACCCGTCCCGTCGCCCTCCCCGCCGCGCCCCTCCAGCCACCTGCCCGCCGCGGCCTCGCGCTGCGCGGCCGCCACGTCGCCGCCGGCCACCTCGGCCCAGCCGATGATGCACCCCATGTCGCGCGCGTCGACGTGCGCCTCGACGCCGGGCGCGGCCAGCGTGCTGTGGATCTGCTGGAATGGCAGCTCTGGGCCCAGCACCAGCGCTGCCAGCGCCGGGTTGCGCGACGCCGCCGTCCACGTCAGCAGGGACAGCAGCGGCGCGCCCACGCTGGCGCGCGCCGCGCGCAGCAGGGCGCCGCCCACGGCGCGCGCGGCGGTGTAGAAGGCCGCGACCTGGTGATGCAGGGGTGTGGTGTGGGGCAGGTGGCGCCAGGGCCGCCATCAGGCGCGACACTCGTTGCTGGGAGCATCCGTGAGCGCTGGCGATGCTGCGCCTGCAGCAAGGGGGGGCCCCGTCTTGCACCCCCGGTGCCACCCTGAGATGCGCCCACCCTTGCAACTTGCGGCCCTGCATGCGCACCTGCTCCTGTGTGGCGCGCTTGTTGGTGTACTCCGTCAGCTGCCCCGGGACGCGCCCGCTGCACGCCAGCCTTTGGGGCACGTGCGGGTGGTAAGCGAGTCATGGCAGCAAGATGTGAGAGTGTGTTAAGGGTTTGCACGGGCTGGCAAGCAAGGATGCTTGGCCATGAGGGGCCCTTTGTGCGCGGATCCGCGTCAGCATGTGCAGCGTGCAAGGAGCTTGAAGTGCACGCGGCACCCAGGAGCTCCATCATCCACGGCTCACGCAGTCACATTAGCAGGCAGCCAACTACTGCCCCGGCCCTGCTGGCAGCACCCCCAACTGCACCCTGGGCAGCAGCCGTCCTGGAGGGCCGCTGCAGCGTGCCGCACCTGAAGCCGCCGCTGACCATGCCACTGTGCTTGCCCCGGCTCTCGCTGCCCTTGCGCGCCGCGTGGCGGAAGGGGCAGTACGCGTGCATGCGCGCCGCATCACGCGCCAGGCCGAGCGGCACGGAGCAGCGCGGGGCCCAGCGCAGCCCCACCGCCCTGCAAAGACGCATGGCATGCAGAATTGTGCCGAGACAAAAATCGACAGAGGGTTTGGAGGGCACGCGGCGCATGTTGTGTGTAAACCCCACGCCCTTACACATCCCCAAGCAGCCACCTGGGCACGCCTGCTGTCCAGGGCCCCACCTGAGCTGGAGGCGCTCCAATGCCCCCAGGGTCTTGGGGATGTCGAAGGCCAGCAGCGGGGCGCTGGAGAACTCCGTGAGAGCGGCCAGGGCCTGGCCGAGCGGGATCGAGGGGCTTGGGTGCGCAGGCTGCTTGCACAACTTTGGGGACTACCGACACAAACAGGTGTGGGTACCAGGTGGGAACCAGCCAGCAGCAGCTGCAGATGGGCAGGGACAACTTCACTCGACAAAGTCTCCCATCAGGTGACAGCATGCATGTCTGAAGCTACAAGGCATGCGCCGGGAGGGGTCTGCTGTGCCCACCTTGGCGTCTCCGTCCAGCTCCCGCATGAAATCTCTGAGGCTGTTCGCGCCACTGAAGGAGGGCAGGGAGGCTGATACGCCCAGCACCACGGGCCGAGGGATGCAGTCCTGCTGGCCTGAGGAAGAGGGCCACAGCAGGAGGGGTGAAGTTGCATGCGCCAGTGGTGGTGGATCAACTTTACGTTGACAAGTGCACATTCGCAGCATCACCAGCTGGCGGGCGGCGTCTGACAGCTGAGCTTGCAGCGGGGGCGGGAACCCCACCTGCGAGCGTGATGACGTACCAGCCCAGCACAGAGCTGGGGTCAATGACCACCTGGCCAGGGACGGAGAGGAGGGCAAAGGGAGTCGAGAGGTGCCCATCAACAAGAGGTGCAGCACAGGACAAGGACCAAGAGGAAGGCATCCAAGGCAATAGTGCACATACCAACATCTGCATGAAAGATTTAGACGAATCCTGTTGTGCGTGTAAGTCTGGTTGACCGTGCTGACAATGCTGACTCGCCTGACCACTCCTGCCGCCCCCTTCACCTGGATCATGTGGTCTGGCTGCAGCGGGCTCGCACGCACGGCTGCCACCAGGCATAGCAGGTCCTGTGCGTTGTAGGCGCAGAGGCCGCTGATGATCTGGATGCTTGTTGCGCACTCGCGCTTGTGGCCGTTTGGGCCCTGCAGCAACTGTCAGCAGGGGGTTCAGCGCGGTTGAGGTGTGGCATGGACTCGAGGCGCCGAGTCTGAAAAGACATCGTGCACCATATATTGTGCAGCGTTTGACCACAAGACAGCCACAGGAGTTTATTGTGGGTGCCCGCAGCTCGTTGGACTGTCGACTTCACACACACCTGGGCACGCAAAGCCCGCTGCGCCACTCACCCCTCCTCACCCGCTCTGTTGCGGCGACGCCGGCCAGCACGACAGGGGTGCCCTTGAGCACAGCAGCCACGTCAGGCGGCACTGGCCTGCTGGGCTTGTAGCTGTCGGCGGCTTCGGGACCCTGGGGAGCCCCCGGACTGCCGCCTTCCGCCCGCTGCCGCGGTTGCATCGGCCCTTGGCCTGGTGCACAACCAAGGCCTACGGACGCGTCCACTGCTCCCTCCTCCTCCTTCTCCTCCTGGTGTTGCTGCTGCTGCTGCTGCTGCTGCTGCTCAGCGTACCGTAGGCTTGCCCCACCACCCGCATCCAAAGCGGCTGCTGTCGTGGTGCAGCTTTGGCGTGACGTTCGCCGACGCTCTGATGCCGCCGCCATAACTTGCTGCCGCTGAAGTTGCTGTTGCGATGCCTCAAAAAAGGCTGCACGCAAGCCAGCAGCGTCGGCCTCTGCCTGTAGGTTCTGCCGTGCCGGGTCGGGCAGGCCCTTCGCGCTGCGCTGTTTGCGCCGCCGTTCATCGCGTGTGCGATCAGTACATGAGCGCTTCGCCGGGGGCTCGCCTGCATCTAGCTCCTGCGCCTGCTGCTGCTTCTGCTGCTGCTGCTGCTGCTGCTGCTGCTGCTGCTGGTTTGCGTGCCATTTTGCACTGGGCTGTTGGTGACGGTTGCATGCGGCTCGCAACTCGCTGGGGCCGGAATTCTGCAACACTCGTCGGCGTGACTGATACATGGATTCATGTGTATATCCTACGCTGTGATGACGTCGTGATCACGGGAGAGCGGGGAAAAACGTGTGTTGTTGTTCCGGTATGAGACATGTACATTTTGCTTGGAGTACCACACGCGACACCCACATCCATAAGATGCACATGGGCGCATTCACCATGTTACGTTGCCAGAAGTCTGTGCAGATCCGACTCGATTACCGGTAGTCACCCCGTTGATTTGGTGTCGAGGTCGTGGAGGCTGCTAAATTTTTTATGAGCGCCTGCAACCACATGTAGAGAGCGCGTTGGCTGCAACCACACACTCACAGAGCAGGAGGCCATTCAAATCTGATCTCTCGCTAACCTGCCCGTACCCCCAATGGAGGCGCTCGTCAAGCCTGCGAGCCCTTTTGACTCGCATGAACTGCCTCCGCTTCCTGGGTTGCTCTTGCGGGCAGGGATAGATGCCACGCGCGTCGCCAGAGCTTGGAGCAAGCACCTGATCAAATTGCAGCGGTGGCACAGGAGGATGGTTGCAGCGCCCCTTTCGGCGGCACAGCTCCTCACGCGAAGGTGTGAGCTGCAGGCGCGCTTGGCGAGGGCCCTCGAAGCGGCTGCAGCGCTGCTCTCAGCCGGCGGGTGCAGCCTGGCCCCCACTCGCCTGGGTGATCTGCAAGGGCTGCTGCAGCACGGCCCCGGCCCAGATCTGGACCCCGAGATCGCTGGCGGCACGCCGCTGCTGGAGGCGGTCGCAGCTCGTGCGGCCCAGCTGTTTGATGCTTGGTTGGCGGACAACGCGGCAGCGGCAGGCCAGGGACAGGCGGCTGGCAACAGCGGAGGCGCAGACCGCACGCCACCTGCGGCGGCCACGCCTGCGCCGCCATTGGAGGCGGTGGTGACTGCGCGGGGGGCCCCCTCACGCGGGGCACAGGCGCAGCGCCGCACGCTGGTGGCTGCAGCCGCGACGGACCCTCTTGCTGCTGTGGACGGGGATGCTGTCGCTGCCCAAGCTGAGCCGCCAGGGGCGAGCGTGCGCAGCGGCGGAGGGGCGGACCGGTCGGCCTCGAAGGAGGATTCTGGGGGTGGCTCAGGCGGCGAGGGCCGCCGCCGCAAGAGGCACCGGCGCATGCGCGCTGCCACCACGGCGGCGCTGGGGCCGGATGAGCCAGCCACTCGCACGGCCGTGGGAGACGGGAGCGCCAGAAGCAGGGGCAACCGCGGCCTCAGCGGCCAAGAGCACAGCAGCGGCAATCCTGAGCCAGAGACCGCGAACGAGGGAGGCACACACACGCCGAGGCCACACGGCAGTCCAGACCAGGTGCGGGCTTGCTGATCACAGTGGCAAAGATATTGATCATAATGCATAGCTTTCGCGTGTTGGGGCAATGCACACTCACTTTTTGGCGTGCTCTAGCATGTCAACGTTTGGCATGACATACAACCAGACATGCAGAGACTGCGGCCTAGCACTCAAACCCGCACACTCTTCCTCGCTGCTCGCCCCCCTCTCCCAGAGCCCTGTCGTAGTCCCCTACACCTACCCCAGCCTCTTCAAACTGCAGCGGGCGGCCGAGGGTGGGGTGCCCTTCGTCTTTGGCGAGTCGCAGCAGCAGACTGAGCGGCATGACGATGGACACCAGGAGGAGCAGCAAGGCCAGGCTGAGCAGGAGCAGCAGCAGCAGCAGCAGCAGCAGCAGCAGCAGCAGCTGCAAGGACTGGACCAGGAGGCTCAGCATCAGCAGGTGGAGCCGGAAGCGGGCGCGGCAGCCGCAGGATTTCCTTGGCGGGCAGCTGCAGAGGCGGAAGCTGCGGCACGGGAGACGGTGAGCATGACACCGCCACAACTAAATCCACATAATTACAATACTGAGGGACAACGTGGCGGGCGGCTTTTTTTGCCGAGCAGCATAATTGCTTTCCATGTGTGTGATTCACACACGATTGCTGCAAGGAACCAGCCGCTGGCGCACCCACAAACGCTCTGCCCCACCCCCTGTCCGCGCAGGCCCACCAGACCTACCGCATCAACCCTCCTGAGCTGGCGGCCTGGCGCGACCTGGCACCCCTGCTGGTGGTGCCTGGAGGTGTGGAGGCGCCCGGCGGTGGCTGCCCGGGTGTGCCTGGCGCGCTGACAGTGGAAGGCCTGCAGGTGCGCAGCACTCTGTCTGCGCAGAAAGGATAAGACGGGGTTGGCTGGGCAGCATTGCCAACACTGCAAGGGGGGGTGCTGCAAGGAGAAATGGGGCCACCCGGCTTGCAAGCGCGCACACAACTTATCACGCCTGCTGTGCCTGCATCTGTGGCTTCCTCACAAGGCCATACGCGTAAACAAGACTGACTGACGCTTCGCCACCCCTCAACACACCCCACCCAGGACTTTTCGCCGGAGGCCCTCTTCCTGCACTTTGCAGCCGGGCGGGCGGCACGGCGGCAGCAGGAGCAGCAGCAGCAGGGGCAACAGCAGCCAGGGCAACGGCAGCAGGGGCAGCAGCAGCGGGCAAGCGGCCGCCACGAGCCCAAGCTGGGCGGGGAGCAGGAGGCCCGCGGCAGCGGTCCATCTGCTGCAGGCGACGGCTGCGGGGCGGCGCTTGAGGACGCAGTGTTCACCGATATGCTCAGGTGCGGGGGCTTCGCGGTGGGGGCCGGGGC
>NW_014011101.1:0-3727 GCF_000611645.1 Monoraphidium neglectum
GGGCGGTGGGGGATGAGGGAGGAAGGGCCTCAGGTCAGGACACCCTTGCCGCATTCAAGGCCTGGAACGGCAAGGGCCGCCTTGGTTGTTGGCAGCCGTCTTTTAACACGCCTCGCTGACGGTCATGGGACGACAATCGCCCCTGCAGGGCGTACTACACCCCAGAGTCGGAGGCGGACGTGAGGGCAATAGTAAAGGACTGCCACGCCCGGGGCCAGCGGCTGAGGGTCGTCGGCGGCGCGCTCTCGCCGAACGGCGCCAGCTTCGGCGGTGAGCCCCGCGCTCGCGGCCCCGCCGGTGGCAGCAAGGGGGTTGGGCCGGGGAAAGGGGTTTCCGGTCTCATTCGATCGATGGCAGCTGGAGGGGCGGTGCAATGTTGCCGGATGGCTGCAGCCAGCCGATGTCACATCCCCTTGCTTGCGGCATCGCATGCGTATGCTGCCTCCGTAGGCACCGCTCAAGGCGCCGCCGCCACTGACAGAGTCCTCCACACCACCCCTTCCTCCTCCCCCCCACACACTCATACATACACACATACACATATGCACACTCATACATATTTTCCGCAGAGGAGGGCATGATGAGCATGGCCCTGCTGGATAAAGTGCTGTGGGTGGACCAGGCCAGCGGCGAGGTGGGTGCGCCTGCGCGCCCGCCGCGGGCCGCGGCGGTTGCAGTTTCGCCAACAAGCGCGAATCGGGCCGGTGTAGGCGTGCACACACATACGCTGTCATGAGAGTCTCCCCACCACGTACACACTCGCCCCTCCCGACAAACACGCGCGCGCATGCGCGTGCGTGTGCGCACGCACGCACGCATGCACGCACGCACGCACGACCGTACACGCGTGCGGCCCGAGCGCGCGCACTAACATGCATACATACACACCATTACCCACATATCTGCACCCTGTGTGTTTGCATCCTCAAACAGGTCCGTGTGCAGGCAGGCTGCCGTGTTCAGCAAGTGGCGGATGAGCTGAAGCCGTATGGGCTGACGCTGCAAAATTACGCCAGCATTCGCGAGCAGCAGATCGGGGGCTTCACACAGGTGTGTTTTTGTGTGTGTGTGTGTGCGTGCTCGTGTGTGTGTGTGTGTGTGTGTGTGTGTGTGCGCGCGTTTGTACGCATTTGTGGTGTGATTATGTGTGTGTGTGCGTGCATGTGTGTGTGTATGTGTGTGTGTGTGTTTGTGTGTGTGTATGTGAGTGTGTGTGTATGTGATCATGCGCGCGCGCATGTGTGAGTACATGTGCGCGCGCGGCGCCGAGCTTGCACCCTGCCTGCATGTGCTGTGCGCACCAGAGGCTGCACTGAGGATCGCGTGCACCAATCCCCCCCATCTAAGGGCTTTCCACACGTCCGTATGCTGGCTCCCATGCAGCCGCTGCCCCGTTCCCTCCACACACACACACTTGCCTCCCCCCTCTCGCCCTCGGCGCCGCCCCGCTGCGCCATCCTCGCAGGTGTCTGCGCACGGCACTGGCGCGGCCATCCCACCCGTGGACGAGCAGGTGGTGGCGCTGAGGATGGTCACCCCCGGCAAGGTGCGTCGCCGCCCCTCGTCCCTGCCCCAGCCCTCCTGTCGCCTGAACAAAGCCCCGCCTCCCTGGCACGCAAATCCAATCGCCCCTCAATGGGCTGGCCGGCTGGCTCTTATCAGGCTCATTAGAGCCTCGAAATCGATCGATCCGCTTTGGGCCCTCTGCATGCCCTCAGATGATTCCTTGCAGCTGTTGTGGGCGGCGTGCGGGACGGAACCACCCCCGGGCGGGTTCAAATTGCTGCAGTCCAGTTTAGAGGCGGTCCTCCCCGTCACCCCTCACGATGGGACCCTGGGAACCGCAGCCTGGCGTCTTGGAGCTGTCGGCTGATGAGGACCTTTTGGCCCCTAGAGCACCCCACAACTCACAAGCCCATGCGCCCGCTTCGAGCCCACCGCCGTATACTCTCTGGCAGCTGCTTGGGGCAGCATGTGGAATGGAACTATCCGAGAGCGGGTGCAAAGCGTTTGCAATATGATTGTGGGTGGTGCTCCAACAGCCCTTGAAACGGGCCCTCAAACCGCAGGGCGTGTTGGAGCTGTCGGCGGATGAGAACCCGACGCTGTTCAAGCTGGCGCGGGTCGGGCTGGGGCTGCTGGGGGTCGTCACGGAGCTGACACTGCAGGTGGGTGGGTGCGCGTGTACATGTGTTTGTGTGCGTGCGTGTATGTGTGTGTGCGTGTGTGTGTGTGCTGGATTGTGCGCGTGCATGCGTGCGTGCGCGTGCGCTCGCGCGCGTGGGCGTGGGCGTGGGCGTGGGCGTGCGCGTGTGCGTGTGCGTGTGTGTGTTGGGGTGGGGGGGTGTGTCAGAGAAAGAGTGAACCAGGGGAACGCGTGCACGCACACTTTTGCTCGTTGAATCTGTGTGATTGAGGCGAGGATGCAGGGCAGAGCTCGCTGGCACCGGCCTGGGACGACAGGGCTGCATACGTAATCCAGGGGCTGCCCTGACGCACGAGTCAGCACGCTCAGCAGGCCCTCGAGACGCATGCATCCGCCAAGCTACAGCGCCGCCCGCGCCGCCCCCACGGAAGCGTCTGACCCGCCCCTGCGGCGAACGGGCGACGGTGCCCGTTCGCCTGCCCCCGCCCTCGCAGGCCGTGCCAGCGAAGCAGCTGATAGAGAAGACCTTCACTGCCACGGCCAAGGAGGTGGAGAAGAACCACGGAAAGTGAGCGCAGGTTCAGCACCTGCAACTGCTGCGCACACCCACAAAAACTCTCTTCAGGCACCCCATCATAGGCCTGTGTTTTTGTGCGAATGTTGGCTTGAAGCCCCCCAAAAGTCCGGGGGGGGGGGGCGCGGCCATACTATGCTGGGACTTTGTTTCCTGCTTTCCTCTTTTCCTGCCAGCCTCTGGAAGCGGGGCCGCCAGTTGAACCCTATGCCCCTCCCCTGACCGCCGCCCGCTGGCGCTCTTCTAGTCATGTGACGTCATTGCTTGGCTATCGTCGGAGCTTTGGCCTTTGCGGTGACATCACTCATCGACCACCGCCCCCACCCCCAGGTGGCTGCGCCAGAACCGCCACATGCGGTACATGTGGCTGCCCTACACCGACACGGTGGTGGTCGTGCAGGTGATGTAGGGGTGACGTCATCTGTTGTCAGCCTTCGCGATACCTGTTTTCGCTTACGCCGCTCACTGTTTGCACATCAAACGTGTTTCAACACTTGTGAAGTCAGCATGCCGACTGGGGTTTAACCTGGGGTGGCCATGTGTTGGGCTGCTTGATCTCGAAGCAGCGCCATGGCATGCGACATGCAAGCAGCCAGGATCCCTCCGTTATGCATGGCGGATGCGTCGTTTGATGACGATTTGCAGATGGAGTTTGATCTCATCTCATCGCGCACTCCCGCTGAGTTGACCGCCGCCCTGCCGACGCCCGCAGGTCAACCCAGCGCCCTCCGCCCGCGCCGCCGAGGAGGCGGCCGCCGCCGCGGCGGCCGCAGAGGCCGGGGAGGGCGGCGCTGCCGCCGCCGCGCGCGCGGCGCCGCTGCGGGCGCTGCTGTCAGAGGCTGTCGGCGCCGACAAGGCTGCGGCGGCGGAGGGTGCGCGCGGCCCGCCCCCGCTCGCGGCATTTCGGTATGTCCCGCGCTTTGATGCGTCACGTCGCAGCATCACACCGCAGATCAAATCATGTGGCGTCCATGACGTCTCGATCCCTTCCATCCCACCCCTCCCTC
>NW_014011101.1:3827-9029 GCF_000611645.1 Monoraphidium neglectum
CACCAACCCCCGCCCCACCCCCACACAATCCATCTTCCCCGACCTTCCACAACCGCGTCCGCGCCCCCTCTGGTAATTGGGCGCAGATCTGACGGCGTTCCAGCTGCGGGACGTACTGCTGGCGCTGGACCCGCTGGACAGGGACTGGGTGGCGCGCGTCAACGCGGCAGAGGCCGAGTTCTGGCGCAGGTCCGCGCGCCCGGACACCGATTCAGCACGCGAAGACGCGCCCGCGTGCGCGCGGCTGTAGACGCGGCGCGCCGAGCCGGCCGCGCCGGCGGGTGCCCTCGCGTGGCAGACCCCTTCGAGACGGGCGGGGCACAAAGGGGCTGGCTGCGCGGCCAGTCTGGAGCCGTCCCCGGCCTTTTGCCTCTTCTCCTCCCCTTCACCCACGCGCGCGCTGCCGGCGGGCGCCTTGCTCGAATTATTGCCGCGGGTGCTGCCACATCGAACATGATCCCGCAGCCGCCCCAGCTGCCCTGCTCGGCTGCGGGCCAAGTCTTCAGGCGCCAAGCTGACGGCAATAATTTGCAATTTTTGGTTCTTTCTTCCCCTCCCTCCAGGAGCGCCGGCACCCGCGTGGGGCTGGCTGATGAGATCCTCGGGTTCGACTGCGGCGGGCAGCAGTGGGTGCTGGAGGTCGCCTTCCCAGTCGGCCGCCTATCTCGCATCGGCGGCTGGGGCGCCGGACCGCCAAAGTGGGTGGCGCCAGCCCGTCTACGCCGCTCAAGGGAGGGGGGGAAGGGGAAGAGCCTCGGGCTGCACTTGTGCGCCGTAATCCGTGCCGCTGTTGACCTGCGCACCTCGCCGTTGAAACCAGACTGCCTTCCCCCTGGGCCCGCCCGCGGAAACCGCAGGGACATATCCTACATGAAGGATCTCCTGGAAGAGATCAGGAGATCCGAGATCGCCGCGCCCTGCCCGATCGAGCAGCGGTGGACGGCGGCCAGCAGCAGCCCCATGAGCCCCGCGGCCGCCACGTGTGTAGCGCCGCCCCCGCGAGCGATCGGCTTCTGTCGTTTTGGGTGGCTCCGGGCGCGCGGGTCGACTGCAACTGCACGCATGCGGGGCTAAAGCGCGCTTGCCTGGCGAACCGCCCCTTCGTCGCTGCTCGCCCCGCGCCCGCCGCTTGCGGACCCCAGCCCCCACACTTTTCGCATTCACCAACACCCCCCGGCCTCTTCCCCCACTGATCGCACACAAACATGATCGTGTACATGTGTGTATTTACTCAGCCCCGGCGGGGGTGCGGATGAGGTGCACAGCTGGGTGGGCGTCATTATGTACTTACCAACAGACGACGAGAGCCAACGCGCCAAAATCACCGCCGCGTGAGTGGCAGCCGCGCGATCGCGCGTGCGCCCCCGCGCTCCTTGGTTGCCGCCCCCGTTATCTCGGGCTGTGGCGCTCGCGGCGGGGTCGGCCGCCGCTGCTCTGCTGCGTCGCTCGCGGGCCGCCTGTCGGGCCCGATGGAACCATGCTGCGGCCCCCCGCTTGCCCTCAACCTCAACCCACAACACACGCCCCTCGCGGCGTCGCCGCAGACCCCTGCAGTTCACCGATGCACGCCTGCAACCCCTTGCCGCGCCCGGCCCGGCCGCCCCGTACCGCCCGCCCCCGCAGATTCAAGCGGTACGCGGCCCTGGTCGAGGACCGCCTGATGCCGCGGTACGGCGCCAGCTGGCACTGGGCCAAGATCGAGCCGCCGACCGACGGCGGCGACGCGGCGGCCGCCGCGGCGCGGCTGGCGCACATGCAGGCGGCGCTGGCGGCGAGGTTCCCTCTGGACGAGCTTAATGCGGCGCGGGCGCGGCTCGACCCGAAGAATATCCTGGCCAACAACATGTTCGACACCCTGCTGGGACGGCCGGGCGGCGCGGCCCAGGCGGCGGCGGCGGCGGTGGCGAAGCCGTGATGGGCGGGTGGGTGGTGCACCCGCCGTCTTGCCGGCTGGTGTCGGGTGTTTGGACGCGCGCTCGCTCGAGGCGTTGCGGGCGGGGTTGCGTGTGCTGCAACGGGTTGGCGCCGCGGCTGCTTTTCAAGTTGATATGTAAATGGTGCGTGCTGCCCTCTTCCCGGTGCATAAGTGATGCCATCCACAATTGGCAGGGCATGAGCCTAGACTCATGCAATGCCATGAAGAGCTGCGCAGCGGGCGGGCGAGCGGACGGGTGCAGAGGGTCTGCGGTGGCTGGTGGGCCCTGGAATGGGCAGCAATGTGCGTGTGGCGCGCCGCGCCGCGTGCCACGCCTGGCCTCGGCAAGGCCATCACCAAGGATCACTGGTGGGTAACAGCTCGAGCTGCAACACTGAGTGACGTTTCACAGTTGTTGACTCGTTCGCCCCTGCGAGCGTGACTGTTGTGGGTAGGCTAAAGCTGCAGACGCTGCCACAGTATTGTGAGACCTTCCTACACTGCTACATTGCATCCCGTAATCGAGCAGACGGTGAGCGCCAAGGTTCCGACTTCCTACAAAACAGCTCAGCACGGGTTCGGGTGGCGACGCAGATGGGATCTCTTACTAGCAGCTAGGCCTGGCAAGGCGAAGGAGATGCAGGGGCTGGACGAGGACTTGTCAAGCCTGGGCCTTGACGGTGAGCACGCTGACATGGCTCGGGGGCCGAAACCGGTGTATAAAAGCGGATTGTTCGAGACTCTTTTGTCGGGATCGTACCAGAGCGGGGACGGGGCTCGCGGTTTGCTTTCATCACTATGTGTTGTAGTCGGTCTGCTGGAGGGTGAGCGCTGCGCTGAGCGCTGCTGGGGCGATCAGCAGCAAGTGTAGAGGCTCTGACTTATATTTGTAGCCGATCAGTGCTGGTTTTTGGATCAAAGGCGAGGAATGGGTGTCACCCCTGATCATCAAACTGGAGGCGGAGACAAACCGTAACGGGGTTCAGGGCCTTCAAAACCCACGGTAACCCTTATTGACTCTAGATCACGGCTGCTGTCGCGGTCTACACGCCGCGGTAGAACGGCGCGACGCCCAGCAATGGTGCATGCCTGCCGCCATCTCCCCGCCAACAACTCCCCATCGCAGGGCGGCGTGCCAGCCACTCATCCGGTCCTGCACACAGCAACCTCTATGTGAACAACCTGCCGCATGGTGCCACGGAGCAACAGGTATGCCATTGTACCACTGATGGCACCCAAACACCTGCAGCTCTGGTTGCTGGCCTGCCCCAGCACCTGATCTCTCCGCCTCAATGCTGCAGTGTCATCGAGCCCAAGCGCACGCACATCATTTGCGCCCCAATGCCACAGGTTGAGTCCCTATTTCGGTCTTATGGGGACGTCGTGTCCACGCGCCTCGTGCGTGCGTCGCGGCTGGGCGGCGCCACCAAGACTTTCGCCTTTGTGAAGCTGGGAGACGTGCAGGTGCGCCACCAACAGGCTGCGCTGCAGCAGGGATTTTATGTCCAGCCCACGCACTGTGTGCGCACTGCTCTCTTCTCCGCCTCCTCCTTCACCTCGCCCCCACCTGTCACGCCGCACCCGCAGCAAGCGATGGCAGCCATACGGGCGCTCAACCAGACGCCGTGCGGCGGCCTTGGGCTGTTAGAGGTCAAATTTGCGGACGCTGACGCCGGCGACCGCAACCCCGAGCTGCGGGCGCCGCCCAGCGATAACGTCTACGCCAAGAACCTGCCGGGCAGCTACTCGGAAGACGACCTGCGGGCACTGTTCGCGCAATATGGGGACGTTCTGGAGAGCAAACTGCTGCATCGTGGGGACACCACACAGGAGCGCGGGTGCATGCGGGTCCATTTGGCTTGCATGCGGCTGCATGCTTGCATGAGGCCGCAAACGGCCGCATGCAGCAGCGCGGAGGCCGCATGCAGCCGCGTGCGGCTTGCATGCAGCTGCATGCGGCTTTTGGCAAGCCGCATGCAGATGTGCGGCTTGCATGCTGGCTGCGCCCAAGCCGCATTTCAGCCGCATGCAGACTCAAGGCAGGGACGTGCGAGCGCATGCGCTGTAGTCGCCGGCACAGATTGCCGGCACGCTCGCTTGCATGCCGGCCGGCCGGCGGCAGTTGGCGCCGTTGCGGGCATCCTGTGCGCGCTGACCGCACGGCCAGCGTCGACATTGTCCGCGCCTGGGAGGTCCTGATATCCAATGCCTCTTGACTGACTGTTGTCGGCCCCTGCCTGCACTCGCCGCCGCCCCTGCAGGGCGCAGGCGCGCTGGTGCGGCTCGGCTCGGTGGCGGACGCGCAGCGCGCCATCGCGGCGCTGCACAACCAGCGGCTGCCAGACTCCAAGGCGCCGCTGGTGGTGCGCTTCGCCGACAGTGCCGACCACAAAGCCAAAAAGGCCGCTCGGATGGGCCGCGCCTACAACCGCTGGGCCGCCTCCGTCGGCGCCGGCGGCGGCGGCGGCGGCGCCGACCGGGGGCGGCGGCCCAGCAACCTGGCAAGGTACGCCAGCGGCAGTGTCGGGAGCGGCAGCGACTTGGGGGAGGTGCTCGGCGGCGCCGTGCCCGGCTTCGGCGGCGGGGGCTTCGGCGTGCGCGAGCGGGACAGCAGCATCTACATCAAGTATCTTCCGGAGGAGGTGAGGTTTCCGGGAATGGGGGCAAGCGACGCGGGGGAGCGGCAGGAGCAACGGCACCGGGGGTGCGGCAAGCGGGGACGCTTTGGTGCGTCATGAAAGTGGTGTTGCTCACGGATGTTGCCGCGTCGCGGTGCGCAATCAAGGCTGGCACCCCCCTTTTCCCTTCCCCTGCTCATCATATGTGAATTGGCTCCAGACCGACAAGCTCTTTCTGTATGAGAAGTTTGCTCCCTTCGGCGCGGTGCACAGCGTCAAGGTGTGGAGGGGCCCAGGGCGCTCCTCACCGCGGCAGACTTTGGGCGGCCGCCGCTGCCGCTGCGCACCGTGCCACACGCGCCTGCATGCACCCACGCCGGCCCCGCCGGCAGCGCGCGCGCCGCTGCTCCTGCCAACAAAGCTTGACCAGACCCGCGCGCATGCATGACCCGAGCCCCTGCCGCGACGTTCGAACGCCGCGCTTCCGCTGGCGCCCCTGTTGCCGACCCACCCAACTCCACTCCCAAAACCCCTCCAGGTCATGCAAGACGAGGCGACTGGCCTCTGCAAGGGCGTCGGCTTCGTGAACTATCTTGAGGCAGAGGCGGCGCTGCGCGCTGTGCGTGCTATGAACAATTGCCTGGTCGGCAGCAGGCGCCTCCACGTGAC
>NW_014011100.1:0-5000 GCF_000611645.1 Monoraphidium neglectum
ACCCCCCGCCTTCCCCGCGGCGGCCCCGCCCTACCCCCATACTCCCAAACCCAGGTGCTGGCAGTGCTGCTGGTGGTCCTGGCTGCACTCCTCTGGCGCGCTCGCGATGCGTGCACCGACGACGCCACCACTCCTGGCGGCGTCGCCCCGCCTCCGCGGCCGCCGATGATGGAGGGTGACATCATTGCGCCGGACGAGGCAGTCGACGGCGATGGCGGCAGCGCGGTGCCCTCAGACCCCTACTCGGCTCTGAAGCAGAACTACGACGCCGTGCTGCAGTTCACAACCACGGTGGGTATGGATGCGGTGGCTGTGTTGCTTGTTGAGTCTTTAGAGGTCAAGAGCTGGATCGAAGTTGCCCTCCGTCCCTTGCAGCGTGCTTCCTGGTGCGTCACGCAACTTGCAGGCGGCTTTCAAAGTTGGAAGGTTCAGGCCCATACAGCACCCCAGCTACCCTTGCTGCAAAGTGCTAACCTTGCACCAAAATGCATTCCTATCTGGGCGCTCCCGACTCCGCTCACCTCTCTTCGCTGTCTCTGCCTAATGGGCCCCCTTGTGCAGGTTCAGAACGTGCTGGATGGCTGGGCGGCCTCTATAGAGCGCTTGCAGGCCCTGGTCACCTGGCAAGACCCCACTGCCAGCACAGTACTGCTGGCCAGCATGCTGGGCCTCGCCCTCGCGCTCGCGTTGCTGGGCTTGCGGCCGCTGGCTACCCTGGGGCTGCTTTGGGTGTTTCGGCCTCCGGCACTGCGGGACCCCTGCCCGCCCCCGCCGGTGAACCTGTTGGGGCGCCTGCCAAACAGATCAGACATGACGCTGTGACAGCACTATTGTTGCAAGGCCCAAGCTGGATTGACATCACATTAGAACAGAGGGGCGCATTGCAGGATGTGATTGCACACATGTTGATATTGGCCAGCGGTTGTTGTCAGGGAATTTGCCAAAGCAGCGTTCTAGGACAGGTTGATATTCTGTGTTCCATACTTCCGACTTATGTGGGTGCACAGTGCACAAGACGGCTGGACACGATCTTTGTGAAGCTGTGGTCAGATTGTGCCTCACCGTGTAACATGTGGTTGTTGAGTGAGTTTTGAGCGGCGAGAGTCAGCGGTGGTGGCGGGGCGCGCGGGGGCAGGCGGGGCACAACCCCAGCAATTAAAAATGCAGCTACCCGCCGTCAGGCACAACTCTGGGAATGGCGCCGCCACAGAGCCGGCACCGCAACACAGCTGTCACGGCGTTTTCCCCTCAATCCGGCCGCCCCAAGCGCCGTGCGCATGACTGACACTCCGCGATGCGCCTCTCCGTGTCTTCTATCCGCTGCTTCTGTTCCTTGACCTCCCACTTGTGGCCCACGAGATCAAAAAAGCATCCTTTCAGAGCCAGCTCAGCCTTTTCTCCCCACGCCAGTAGCAGTGCAACCAGGGCGTCGCCCAGGCTGGGCAATCCGGCGCTTCTGTAGCTTTCCCACAGCTCCCGCAAATCCTCCAGGCCAGCGTCCCCCAATCGCAGGCAGGCCAACAGCCGCGGCCACCACTTGGCCCGCTGCGCTTGCGCATGCGGCTGAGCCGCCACCCATGCGGTTCCTGCGCGCAGCGCGGACGGCGCCCGGGCGCGCGTCACCACTGCGGCCAGGCAGTCAAAGGGTAGAGGTCGAGCGCAGGGTCGCTGGCAAGTTCCGCCAGCGCCTCAGCCGCCTGCCCGTAGAGGCTCACCTCGCACGCTCGTGAGCATGACGCACAGCGCGGCCGGCGTGAGCGGTACTGTGCTCAGCACGACGAGCAGCCGCCAGGCCAGGCCTGAGCGCAGCTGGTGCTGGTCCGCGAACGCGTGCAGTGCGACCAGGCCCGACACAGGCACCTCGACCCGCTGCCCATACATGTGCGCCACGAGGTGCGCCACAGCCGAAGGGCCTGCATCTCACAGCTCGACCTCCGCTTCGCGCGCCTCCTTCATTAACTTGAGCAGAGCGTCGCAAGGAATACGGGGCTGGCCGCGACGAGCACTACCCGGTGTGCGCGGACCTCGGCGCCGCCGCTGCGGATGGCCACGTCGCAGAACGGCCCGTTGAGCATGCAGCTCATTGCGGCTGCGCCCGCCGCCGGCTTGACTGCGAAGGCGTCGTCCGGGCCAAGTGCAGCCCCCGGCATGAGCGCCAGCACGGCCTGCAGCCGGAAGCCCCTCCACGGCGGCTGCCGCGTCGCCGTGTTGGGGGTTATAGTACGCAGTGTTGAGAGTTTGCTTGCGCAATAGGCCGATGGAACTGTGGCAAGGCCCTTGGCCATGGCTGCTGTTGGGGGGCTGCGTGCAGTCGAGCGGTAGCAGCCTGGAGGCCTGGGCCTTGTGCCGGCTTTTCAGGTAAACGGGTTTGAGGCAGCCCGTCTACATACCGCTCTATGAATGGTGGCCATCCAACTGCTTGTTGGACCCGCTGGCAAGTACAATGTTTTTGCAGGTCGCAGAGAGGGGTAAGACCCCCGCTTGATTGTTTGAAAATCCTCAAAAAGCAAAAAAGTCGAAATCGTTCAGGCGGCCGTGTTTGACCCCCTTTGACGCTCGCACCCGTGCTCCCATGGCCGCGCATCCAGAGGGAGAGTGAGCCGCTGAGTTTCCTCCCTCACTCATTGCTCCCCGCACTATCACCCACGCAACCTCCCGTCAGGGAAATTGCATGAATGGCTGGTGGCTCCATGGGACAGGCGCTTGGGCACGTCAAAGGGGCACAAATCGCCCAAGAGACCCCTTCCGCACGTTGCTCCCACTCGGGTGACAGCAGGACGCAACCCCTGCCAGCGAGCCAGCGCGCGGCATAAAACTCTAGCAACCCACTACCCAGTACTCAGCCAAGATGCAACTGGGTGCAGAGCTGCCATGTCATCTTGCTTTGTAGCCCGTTGCACCGTCTGGCATCGTATCATTTGCTAATACAGGCCAGTGAAATAGCGGCATGCTCGATTGGTCAGGAGGATATGACCCCCGAGGCACAACCGACGAATTCGGACGAGTTGGCTTTGGTCCTGATCTCACTCTGATCAGCTGCGTTGCAACGTATCAAGGACACACAAGTCACTGCGCGAAGTGTTTGTGATCCTGCGGGCTTTGCAGCGAGCCATGGGGCGGGGTGCTGCTGTTGTGCCAGATCCCATTTTCAACTCAACTTCGGTGTGCTTTGGAGTTGCATTCGTCACTGTGTGCTTGATCAGGTGTACGTTCATCAAATTTACATGAAGTCCTCCTCATAGTCTTGCGGCGTGGTGTACTTTTCCCGCAGCTCGGCGTTGGACACCATGTTTTCTTCCTGCGCAGTCAGAGCACAGGAAGAGTAGAGACCGCAGTTCAGGCTGGACAGGTGTGCGGCCTGGTTGCCTGCCTGAGAGCAGTCCCCATCCTTCATGTCACCCCTTATCTTGCTTGAGCAATAAGTGCATCTGGGTACCGCCCACCTTCATTATGTGCTTGTAGCTCTTGAGGTCCTCCTGCCGCCGCTGCTCGTCCTTGGCCACCTTGGCCTCCTGCCGCGCTTGCCGCTCTTCGGCCCGCTTGCGGGCGCGCACTAGCGCCTCAAATGTCTGTGGCGTGCCCGCGTGATGCACAATGCATGAGGCACAGTGTACACGGTATAATGTGTTGGATTTTGAAGTTGTGTGCCTACCGCCAGGGGCCAGCGCCTGACACCATTCCCCAAGCCATCCGCACGCGCGCTCTCAAGTCTGCACACACATATGCACGTGCAACCGCAAACGCACGCACCCATCAATGCAACCACATACAACCACGCACGCGCTGGCGCACCTCCTTCTCCGCCCGCAGGTCGGGGTTGCGCTCGTCCCTGGTCTTCTCCAGCCGCTTTATAATGTCGTTGCTCTTGCGCTCCACCTTGGCCTTGCGCACACGCTTGGCGTCGTGGAAACCCACCTGCCGCCCATGCACATGAAGCAGCAGCCCTTTTTGAGGTGTGAACCGTTAGCATGCGCCAGCAGCGCCCTGCAGACAGAATCCCGCATCCTCGGCAGAGAGGCACAGATGCGGCCAAGGACGACACAGCAAGATGCTGCTCACTGAAGGGAGTGGCGCTGTGGCGGCTGCTGTCAAGATCGCCCTGCCACAGGAGGCACAGCCTGACCCAGCATCCCAACCCCACCTGGCCAATATCCATGTCTGCTGTTTTCTTAAGATTGGCCCAGGGCGTGTACACGATGGGCACATTGTTGAGCTTGCAGCCTAAGATGGCAAATCCAGGGAATGACGCTGGCGTTGTAAGGGCTGGGGCGAGGAGGGCAGCGCAAACACAAGTACGTGCGAAGCAGGAGGGCGAGCGCCTTGAGCGCTCTTGACCGCCACCCTGCACGCGCGGCCGTTGCACGACTTGTACACACAGGCCTACTGATTTTTTCCGCACAAGAGGCGCCGCTCTCGCAGCCCACCCTGAATGGAGTTCTCCTTGACCAGCTGGCAGCAGTCCTCCAGTGTGTAATCTGGAATGTCGTCCATTGTAGTGCCCTCCGGCAGCCGCAGGTACACATGAGCAGACGACAGGTCGTCCACATGGAACCTGGGGGAAGTATGGTTGAGGGTCGGGGAGGCTGGTACACATCCAAAAGCGACACCGAATTGATGGCAGGTGTTTACAGGGAGCGAAAATCAAGAGTGCCCAGTGTGAGCAGGAATAATTGAGATGCTGGGCATGCCTTGCGCCACGTATTGGTGAATCACGCGCTGCTCATTAGAAATCAGCCAATCGGCCTTTGGTATGCCACCTGGTGAGGCCATGCTGTTTGATCCAGGCCCTACTCACCACACGTCCGTGGGCAGGCCATACTTGATCAGGTCCTGCACCAGGAGGGGGTGCGGGGGAGCGGAAACTGAGGTGGGGCCGCCACTCCACGGCCGCGCTGCACCGCCCAGCAGCCGGAGTGGAGCAATAACCCTTTACATGAGCATGGCTAGCAAGGCCTTGCAGGAGAGGTTCGATGAGTGGATGCTTGCATGTAGGGGATGTC
>NW_014011099.1:0-8922 GCF_000611645.1 Monoraphidium neglectum
CGAGCTGGAAGGTGCCAAAGCGAGAAAGTGCCAAGCGCTCAGGGTTTAGGTTTAGGGGACAAGGCGGAACGTCTGCAACTGCCAGCAACCGCTGCCCAATCATATGGGGGTTTGCACCTAAACCCTAAACCCTAAACCCTGGTGTGTCCAAAGTTGGGCACCAGCCAGCCACATCAGCACGAGTCACCGTTCATCATACAAACGTCAACGACTTGCTGGTTCCCTTGATGGTGCTGCTAACGACGCGTGACTGGTGGAAGAAGGTTAGGTGCACGCGGTGGTCATGGCACACCTGGTCGAGCTGGAAGGTGCCAAAGCGAGAAAGCGCTCAGGGTTTAGGGTTTTGGGGACAAGGCGGAACGTCTGCAACTGCCAGAAACCGCTGCTCAGATGTACACCCTTTTGTCACAAGGAGCAGCACGACGTGTACTGTAACGATGAAACGTGCAGCAGCAGGCTTTAGCAGTGTGTTGCAACCGCCAATGAGGGATGAAAGTTGCGCATGCGCGCCCGGCCTGAAGCTAGGGGCGCCGCCGCGCCACCACATTGCGCACTGGCGCGTGTTGGGTACGTGCAAGGCTTAAGCGTCATTGATGAGCTGAGAAACTACTTGCCCTCTTCGCTGATTCGCCTGCCGTGCCTTACGTGGGGCCAATGATGCATGTGTATTTGTACAACCTCTGATACGATGTCACCAGTGAACCCATTGCTGCAGCACCCGTGATAAAGGGTTGAGGCATGTTGTCTTTGAGCAGAACACATAGCTGGCGTACACGCCAGCCTTGACGGATGTGGTCGTAGATTGTGGAAGGTGGTAACCTTCAGTGATATGGTGCGCAAGCATAAGGGCGAGCGTGCAGCCAAGGTTGTGGTGAGGCAGAGTTGTGTAAGCAGGCGTTGCGAATCACCTGTCATCTGTGTGTGGATGCTGGAACAAGACATCTGCCCTCTGCAGTAGGTCATGTGCACGGTGTGTTTGCAGCGCCCTGTCACCAGCTTGAGCGTCAAAACAAGCTTCAAAATCTTTGAAGCAGGCAGGTGCTGGCCGGTCCTCTAGGGGCATGACTTCCGGCACATTGCCTTTGAGATGCATGAAAGCTGGACTTTCAAACCACTCTTTTTTGTGCCCACACCAGCATGGAGTGTGGGTGGGACGTGCCGCTGCGTCATGTGGGAGGATGGGATTCAGCCATGAGCAGCGCCGGGTTCAGCTTTGCGAGCTCTACATGATCTATAAAAAAGAAAGCAGAACTCACCATCTCGAAGTTACAGTTGGCCGTCACCGTCTCACCGGGGATCCAAAGTAACAAGTATGAAAAGAGGTATGCATGCTGCTTGGGAGTGGCGGTTGGATTCACGCACTCGCATTGCGCTACCTGTGTGTCACCAGGCATCGTTGGCGAGTGTACACGGACGGTCGCATATGTCGCGTATGCACTTTGCGCCTACAATCTTGGTTGTATACGACTGTTATGGCCTTGCACCGCCGGAATCATAATCTGGTATCATCGATCTCACGCGGCCAGGTGTAGCTTTGATGGCCTGGGAGTGGCCATTCTTCTACCAGTATCCTCCCTACTTCACGTGCGTGGGAACGTGCTCGGGTGCTGCGCTGCACAGGAGCATCAGCAGCAGCAGGAGCAGCGGGAGCAGCGCAGCAGCAGCAGCGGCACCCAGTGGCAAAACATGATGCCACAGCTGCGCCATAATCCCTCAACACAGGCTGCAGCCGGTGCAGGAGACATTGGAAAAGCAGTGCAGCCTGTGGTGCACGCTCATCCTTGCGTATTGCAAACACCATAAGGTGAGACAGGGTCGCTTGAGCGCGTGGCAGGGAAGCACGACGTGACCTCTAAGCAGCACAGCCAACCCAAGTAGCAAATATGCATGCCATTGCCACAAACACAGGTGTTCGTGCTGCAGCCGACGGACGACATCCCGCTTTTCCACAACAGAGACATCAGCCGTGAGCCTCAATTTGTGCCAGCAGCGGGGCGTGTTGGTGAACATGCAGCCAGTGATGGTGAACGTGCGTCCAGGGCTAGAAGCTGGGAGTTCCCACTATGATGTGTGCAAGCAGCAGCCGTGGTTTGAGTACGCTCTGCACTGTATCATGGGCCCGCAGGCAAGCTATCGCAAGACGCCGTCGTCACGCTGCTTGAGCAGTTGGTCAACAGAGGTGTGCAAGAGCATGGGGGACACAGGACTGGTTGCGATACGCCATGAAGCAAAACCGGTTTGCTCTTGCATCAGTACTCTTTGCCCATAATGAGGCAATCAAGCCCACACACACAAGTTGGTCCTCATGTTTCTTGGGCTGCAAGAGATATTCACGTCCTCCACTCACGCCTTGTCTCCTGCTATCCCAAAACAGGCAATGCACGGTGGCTGGATCCCCAAAAGCAGCAGTGCCTGATTCTCTGGCGGAAAGTGAGTGGATCTTTTGTGACGGATTGCTGGCAACATGGCAACAATATCGTCGGTGGTGTTTGTGCAAGCTGCCTGGCTTCCATCGCCCTGAGCCGAGTGCACATGCCTCGAGATCTACCCCATGCACTGTTCGCACAACAACCAGGTTGAGGAGTGGGCTTCGGTCGTCCTGGGTTGGGCGCAGACCTACGGCGTGTCAGACTCTGTCATGCTGCTGGAGGACCTTAGCTCGGGGGACGACGTGCGCGGCACAGGTGCGCTGTGGGGAGTCTTGGCCACACCATGCATGCTGATGATTGCATGAGTGCACCTACCACTGCTGGCAATGACACTTGCGTTCTACGAGCTTCCGAACAAAGCGGCACAATTTCTGCCAATTGACGCCACATGTACTGGCAACTTGCTCATGCAGAGCTTCACGGATTGCACCGAGAAGTGCTGCTGGCTGCCTTGAAAGCGTTGGAATTTCAGGGCAAAGTCAGGTGCGGAGTGCAAAAATGCGGTCATTTTCTTGGCTGAATGCGTCAGCCAGTTGCTTGGCGACATCCCAGCGCTGCGGGGTCAAGAAACATTCAATCAACCCAACGTTCGCCGCCCCCGCCGTCTGGCTTCCAATCGATGCGCACGTGTAGGTTGTTCCAGGGGGCCACGCCTGAGGAAGAGGGTGTCAAGTTTCTATGATATATACCCACAGTGCATCGGCAGCCCGGGCCTATCCCATGCCGACCCTTGATATGAACATTCTGTATGTTTATGCTCCATGTGTATGCTGTAATTCATTGTGAGATCCGAGCTGCGCAGATTGTTACCATCTGGCAGCTGGAATAAAGCTTTACAGCGAGCAATGCAGGGGGTTTGCTGCCCCTTGTCTGTGCGAACGAAGCAACTGACCTGAGAGGACATCAGTAACACGCCCATAGCAGTAGGTTTCATGACTCTATCCAGACAGATCTAATGTCTCATGTCGCCGTTTTGGAGGTTCATCTGCAGGGTGGTAAGCGAGGAAGCAGCAATCGGATTATCAAGCCATGCCTGTTGATTTAATCCAACACAAGCAATATGCGGGGGAATGCAGGCTGCCGGTTGAATGCGATGTTCAGTTGCAAAAGCGCAGCGCTGGTAGCTGCGGCTGGCAGGGGGTTCTCAGTGTCCCTGAGGGATGCACCAGTGACATGATGTCAATTTCATTTCGTTGCAGATGAGCAACGCCGCAGACAGACACTGCCGTGGCCGGCAAGTGTGTGGTCGGGTGAGGGGGCCACGCTAGTTTTTCCGGCCCAACGGGTTGTGTGTACATTCTGACACCGGTGACCACGGATCTATTGAGCCTAATCACGTGCAAATGAAGGCCCTCTGCCTGCTGACGATATTTGTGCTGGGTGAGGGCCTTCGTTCGAGGAGGTTCGGGCAGGCTTCTGCTGGGTGTTGCCCCTGCGCGGCCTAGGCTCCATGTGCAGCACGCCTGGATGTCAGCAACGAGCAGCATGGCTGCTTCGTCGATGCCGGAAGCCCGGCGATGCGCGCATCGCATGCACTTGCGTACGCTTGCTTGTGTGCGCTTACCTCAGCTCGAGCTGCGGCGCTTTTCTGACTGTGATGCAGTCTCTGCAGGGCTGACCAGCGCCTCATGGGATGTCGACCCCAAGTCAGACCTGTCCACCTGCAAGTCTGCCATGACCAAATTGGTGCCTGAGCTCAAGAACAAGTTTGATGGCTACACACTGGTGAGCAACCGCTGCAGCATGTGCAGCAGGTAGCGGGAAGTTATTTGCCTGCCACCGCCTGATCAAGACGTTGCAGAACCATCCAATGACTACCAAGTATGCTACCATACAGGTGCATGCACACACACACACACACACATACACCCCTGCATGCATACACACACTCTCAAAATTACACGAGCACAAGCGCGCACATACATACACACACACACATGCACGCATACTTACACACATGTGCGCACATGTGCGCGCCTCTCTGCACGCATAACAACAATCACATGGCACATGGACCCAACCTGGCTGCGATAGTTGATAATTGATCAGCCACCCTGTGCAATAAACCAATCACCATACTTCCCCGGCCATCGCAGTTTTGCCCAACCAACGATGCTTTCGAAGAGTTTGCTCACTTACTGGGGTTTGAAGGCAACAATCCAGTCGCACAGCTGCTTAGCAGTGCCTCGCAGGACCCTGCCATGTACAGAACGGTGAGGGGGGGCCTGCGAGCGAACTGGGCGTAGCATAACGCCAGCTGCAGTGATCCAGCGCGTGCAGGCTTTGATTGCGCGAAGGTTTGATGGTGTGCCAGCCGCTGGCTGTTCATTTGATTGGTTTCGAATATCAGGTAGCGCCCGGCCTTGGCCCCATGTTTGCAGATCCTGTCCTTCCACGTGGTCAAGGGTGTGATGCCTGTGACAAGCCTAAAGGACGGCACAGCCATCAAGACGCTTGCGGGAGGCGCGTCTCTCAAAGTCACCAACGATGGCGAAAACGTTGAGGTGGGATCCACATATCTGGACCTGGACGGTCCTGAAGGCGACGACCCCAACCACACTGATTACGTCAGCGCCGCAGACTACACGTTTGAGGGACAGTACAGCGCAAAGAGCAAATACGTTTTGCACGTGTTGGACCGCGTCCTGGTGCCCACAAGCGCGGCACCCGCCATCCGGCAGCTGTACATCGCCAACACCGAGTAGCATGGGAGTCAACAATAGCAGCAGGGCATGCAGGCATGCAGTGTAATCTTACGTCCGAGTCAACGGCACACCATGCAAACACCGCAGCCACGCACAGATGTCGCCAGGATCCAAGGCGCTCCCTGTGCCAGTAAGGTACACGTAGATTTGGACTTGTGGTGAGCACAGCTGGACATACACGCACGCTTGCGCATGCACTCACCGTGGTGGCATGTGTCAATGCTGCCTTCTGATATAGACACCATTGCAGCTGCACAATTCAAAGACACATGAACTATCTTGGAGGCGTAGTCGGCCGTCACCGGGGGGGCGCGGTAGCAAGTGTGCGGCAGGCAGCCGCGTCCAGAAAGCAAGTGGGGTATCCCTGCCTCAAGTGAATTGATGGTGCCTGATTATTCTCATTGTCACCTGGAAACAAGCACAGGCGCAGAGGGAAGTCGCTGTCACTCGAGTCGCACAGGCGCCGTCGGTCTGCCAGTGCCTGCGGCTGCAATCCAATCCTGGCAGGAGCCCGAATCTCAGGGCCAGGCTGTCGACGTGTGAACAAATTTTGATGAGATTTGTTTGCAATTTCAGGTGCTCACCGCATGCAAGGCGCCTCACAGCTGTGAAAACGAGCGATCTGGCGATGCTGCATCGGTTCATGCACGTCGCGCGCGCCTTGGGGCCGCGCGTTTCATCCTTCACTACATCCTCTATCCGATGGTTTGCTGCACAGCCCCAGCCTGCTGAAGATGACACCGGCAACGGTGAGCAATGCAAGGAGTATGACTGCAGCGCGCAGGGCCTCGCTTGGGAGCGGTATTGTCGCGCAAAAAAACTCTGATCCTACCTAGGCCCAACCAACAGCGCTGCCTGGGCCAGGGATTGAGCAGGCATTGCCTCCATGCAGCATAAGCGCGCTTGTGCTGCTCCACTGTGCTGGTCGCGCACGCCGCCTTGCCCACGGTGCCATGGCAACGTCAGGTATTGAGATGAAGGGCATCAAGCTGCGCGGAGCGCCCATGTACCTGGACATGCAGGCCACTACGCCCCTGGACCCGCGTGTGTTGGACGCCATGCTGCCCTACATGGTCGACCAGGTGGGGCCTCATCAAGACCTGCGCATCTGGAAAGGAATGAGTACCCCTCGCTATCAAGCTTTGTGAATTTCATGTGCTTGGCTCACCGGTCATCTGACTACAGCAACATATTTCCTGCCCTATGCAGTTTGGCAACCCGCATTCGCGCACGCACATGTACGGGTGGGAGAGCGAGGATGCAGTCGAGAAGGCGCGCGGACAGGTGCGCCAGGATGCAATCAACATGCGGTTGAGGTGGTCTCATGTCACTTCGTTTGTTGAATGGCTCTTGGTGCTTCCAATATAGCATTGTTCCGGCGGCTTTGTGGGAGCCTGTGGCGTGCTGCATTGCTTGGTGATGACGCCAGTCCACGCTGTACCAGCACCTGGGTTCCTGTTGTGTCACCCCCTTGCAGCTGCGCTTCCAAGGTTCCAACCCTACCCTTGTCCGACAACTTTTCTCTGGACACGCGTCAGGTGGCGTCCCTGATTGGCGCCGACCCCAAGGAGATTGTGTTTACAAGTGGCGCAACGGAGTCAAACAACATGGCAGTGAAAGGGGTCGCGGGGTTTTACAAGGAAAAGAAGCGCCACATAATCACCACACAGACTGAGCACAAGTGCATCCTTGACTCGTGCAGGTGCGGCTGCAGGGGTGTCGCACACGTGCGGCCTTTGCATACACGCTTAAAAGACAACGATGGGGTCAGCTTGCATACCGCTCAGCAAGGGTTGCATGCACACCGGCTCGCATGCTTGCTGCGCCCTTGGCATGCTTGCTGTGCCTACCTGGCTCCCGTCTTTTGCTTTTCCAAAAGGAACTCTCTTAAACCCCCCTGCCGCGCATCTTCTACCCCACCCACCTTACTCCCTCCTGGACCTAGGCACCTGCAGCAGCGTGGCTGGGAAGTGACTTACTTACCGGTACAGCGTGACGGACTGTTGTCCATGTCAGAGCTGGAGGCAGCAATTCGGCCCGACACGGCTCTGGTCAGCGTCATGGCGGTCAACAATGAGATCGGCGTGCGCCAGCCACTGGCTGACATCGGCGAGCTGTGCCGCGCGAAAAAGGTGTTCTTTCACACTGATGCGGCACAGGCAGTGGGCAAGGTGCCGGTGAACGTCAACGACGCCAACATCGATCTCATGTCCATCAGTGGCCACAAGCTCTATGGTCCCAAAGGCGTAGGGGCTCTCTATGTGCGCCGCCGGCCCCGCGTGCGGCTCGAGGCGCAGATGAGTGGCGGCGGGCAGGAACGCGGGCTGCGCAGCGGCACAGTGCCCGCGCCGCTGGTGGTGGGACTGGGTGCTGCGTGCCAGATTGCGGCGCACGAGATGGCGGCTGACCACGCCCACGTGACACGGCTGGAGGCCCGCCTGCGGGAGGGCATCACGGGGCGGCTGGCGGGCGTGCAGCTCAACGGTCCCGACGATCTTGCACACCGCTACCCCGGCAATGTCAACCTGTCGTTTGCGTATGTTGAGGGCGAAAGCCTCATCATGGGCCTCAAGGTGTGGGGCAGGAAACGCTGTTTAGGGACAATGCTCTGCGCGACACTAGGAGATGGCACTGTGCCATGTACTTTGCTGTACATGACGGAGCCAACACCAGCTGCCAATCAAGGATAAGTTGGTCAGGCGGCGTCCTTTTGGCAGGGGCCATTCATGCCCTGCCCTGCTTTGTGCGCAGGCCGCCTTGTGTCTGTCATCATTGCCTCACTCTTGACTGAAACTTACAAGCCCATTCTCCTCACTCAACACGCAATTTTGCTCAACTGCTGCATAACTCATTGCAGGACATTGCGGTGTCCAGTGGCAGTGCCTGCACTAGCGCGTCGCTGGAGCCCAGTTACGTGCTGCGCGCGCTGGGCGTGCAGGAGGACATGGCACACACTTCGATACGCTACGGCCTGGGGCGCTTTACCACTGAAGAGGAGGTGGACCGTGCAGTGGAACTGACGGTGTCTCACGTTGGAAAGCTGCGGGAGATGAGCCCTCTCTGGGAGATGGTTCAGGTACGGGGGTTGAGCGCTGTGTTGGAGTGGGCAGGGACTCAGGGGCCAATTGCAAATCCTCAGGCAGCTGCTGCCCACCGTTTTTACCTTGCCTTGCTATTTCAGCTTCCTGCCGCTTGCCCTCTCGCCCAACCGTCAACTTGGCGCATTTGCGTGATGCAGGCAACCTCTCACAACGCAACCATGCCATCCCCACCCCTCAGGAGGGCATTGACATCTCTCAGATTCAATGGGCGCAGCATTGACCACTTGGCTCGTTGGATTGGCTTGCTTCGTTCGGCACCGACGTTTGTTGTTGCGTCCATGTCGGGTTGTACGTTTCATTGCGGTTCCCAGTTGATTTTCTGTTGGTAACGTAGGCTATTGCCCCTCTGCCCGCACGACTTTGAGGCTGGGAGTCCAGGCTGTTTTGCTGATGGTATGTGATCATGGAACCTTGCTTGCAGAGTTTGTGCTTGCATGAATCCGCGTTGCTCTTGACCACCTTACCTTACAACAGGGTAAAATCCTGCGAGGCAACAAAGCACAGACGACCCGCACAGAGCACAGACGACTTGTGCCGCACACAAAGAAATGCAGTATCCCGCGCGAGCCATGGGTGGTTATCGCTCAGACTGGGAATGCATTGAGCTGCCCCTGAAGGCTAGGCTAGGTCTTGAAGCAGCAGACAATCGTGGGCGTTGCCGCCTCCCTTGCCCCCCAGGTGCTCCAC
>NW_014011098.1:0-8921 GCF_000611645.1 Monoraphidium neglectum
GTTCCCTGCGTGGCCGGGCGCGCTGCGCCAAATGACGGGCTACGATTGCAGCCTGGACGACCCCCTGCTTGCCCCGCTGGTGGCTGCTTCGCTGGACCTGGTCCTCTCCCTGCCACTCGAGTGATGGCCGGCGGCGGCGGCGGGGTCGGCGTCGCGGGCGCGGGCGCGGCGCGGGGCTGCTCAGAACTGCGGCCCCACGCTCGGCGCGGCATGGGGCCGGTCGACGCGCGCCGCGCGGCGTCGCGCCCACTTGAAAATTCGGGACTGCAGGGGCGCTGTTGTACGACATGGGCGCACGCCGCCGAGCGCCTCGTAATGGATCGAACAGGAGAGGAACAGTTTAGCAAACACATCGGTCACAACGGTTGTGCTGGAATGCGCACGCGCGGCACACGCGCGCGCACCGCCCGTCCTAATGCCAATGGGGTGGCGCTCGGCGCGCCGCAGGCACTTTCAGGGCTTCTGTTTTCTGTCGGGCTGCGCGCGTCGGCGCAGGCCTGTCGCCCCCGCTGGCAAGTGGCCCGCCTAGCTGCGGGCCCCGCGGCTCGTCCCGGCCTCTTGCCCCCGGCTTGACCCCTGCAGGCCGCTGCGTGAACAAACCTGCGGCTGCTTTACGCCGCTTTACAAAACACACCTTTGCCCAAGGGGCCAGAAGGCGGTGTGCGGCACCGATGGCTTCGGACCGCCTGCCTTGCCTGCTGGCAAACTGCAGATACCCTCCTGCGCCGGCTATTCACGCTGGTCGCAGGCGGCGTCTTGGCACGCCCGCCCGAGCCGGGCAGACTGACCCTGCGCGCCGCGCGCAGCGGCGGCCCTCGGTGCGAGTGCTAGCCCGCGCGCCCCTCGCTTGGGCCGAAGGCGGGCCGCCGATGTGGCCTTCTCAGCTGTGCGAGCGTGCGCGCCTGTGTTTGTGTGCCAACGCGCGCACGCGCGCATGTGTGTTTGATTGTCGACCCCGTGCCTCACGGCGCGTCCATCCGCATGACTGTACTGATAGCAAGCGACCTGGCCAAAGCCGCCAGTTTGTGTGCATGCACCAGCCGTCCGCCCGAGAACCCCCACACGTGCTGCTCTCCGTCTTGAACCCAAACAAGCCCTTGCTGGCCACCACGCCCGCCGCCGCCGCAACGGCGCCGAGCCGCGCCGCGCCGCGCCGCGCCATGCTCGCGGCACGCAGCGGCCGCGCGCTGGGGCGCCCCTGCCCGCCCTCTCGCCTCTTAGCCCTTGCCTGCCCGACCCCTCCCGCCCGCGCCGCCCGGCAACCTTCTCACTTTTGCCTTGGTTGTCCCCCGCAAGTATCCGCGTGCAGTCGCCCCTCTGCCCAATCGCTGGCTGCGTTCATCAAGGGCTGCGCAGGTGGCAGCGGCGCGCTCTCCCTATGCGCGCGCCGCGGCCCCCTGCCGCGCCCACCCACACCCCACTCGCTCAGATCTTTTCGCCTCGGCTTCCCTGTTCGATGCAACCCAACACCCCGGGACCCCCGCCCCGCACAAAGGCGCGCGCGGCGGGGCGCGCCGCCGCACGCGTGTGTGCGGTTTGGAGGGGGGCAACCCTCGTGCCGGCTCGCTTTGCCCCTAACCCCTCGGCCAGGCCGCAGAACCCGCGGGCACAAAACTATACTCACCATCCGACCCCGGGCTCCGGCGCACTTGTGTGCCGGGCCCCCCACCCGTCATGGCTCCCTCCTCTGCCCCGGCCCCACCAACTTCACGGGCGCTGCCCCCTTGAAGCGCCCGCGTTTCCACCCCATCGCTAAATCAGTCACTTTGCATTGCACCAACAACCCGCCCGGCTTGCTGAGTGAGTCAAGCCGCTGCTTCACGCGCCGCCGCCGCTGCTGCTGCTGCTGCCGCCTCTGCCGGCGTGTGGGGGCGGGAGCACGCAAGCGGCGGCGAATGTGAGGCCAGGCGTGCCGTTTTTGGTGGCGTCCGGCGGCACACAATACGCACTTTCGTCCGTGCATACTTCACCCCTTTGCGGCACGCTACGCGCGCCTTTGTACGGGCAGGATCTTTCCGTAATAGACAGCCGCACGTGAATGGGCGTTTTGCCCGCGCGCCCGCGTGCGTGCATGCGCCGGCGTCCCAGGACCGGGCGCCACGCGCCAGCTGGCTGACTCTCAGAGATAGATGCGTGCGTGCGTCGCGCCTGCATGCGTGCGCAAGTTGGGTTTGCAGCGTTCTCATCAATCCAACACCACTTGTGCCTGCCAGGTTTAGCGTCCACTGCCCGCCCACCCAGCTTTGCCGTCGACTCCCGGTCGTTGCTTTTGAACCTCCCGCCGGCTGCGGAGCATGCATGCCTCCAGAATGTCTGCTGGGTGGATATCGTGCTTAACTTTGCAACACCAGAATTCACACATCAGCGGGTGTCGATCACGGCTCCCCACCTCGCCTGCGTCTTGTGTGTGCGCTTTGTTGCCATGCCCAAGCCAGGCCCTCAGACTGTTCTAACAGTCACCGACGCCCTGGCCATGAGCCAGCGGCGGGATGTGGATGGCCTGTCCAGTGGTCAGGCGTCCGGCGGCGCACCCCCCACGGCAAAGATCCTCTGTGCGCATGCGTGGTCGATGGAGCGGCCCTCGCAAGCGCTCCTACGGGCGCAATATCAATCCGCTTTTGCATCTGCGAGCGAAGCCTCGCAACATGCATGACGCGCAACAGATTGAGGGCGGCCCGCGTGCCTCTACTGACGTGCGCTGGGCCGCACCCTCGTGCTTTCCAAGGCCGCGCTGTTGTAGACCTACATAACCCAAGGGGTTGCTTGCCAGCAGCAAACCTCGATGCGGTGGGGCATGCTGTCCCGGACTCTCTCAGCACTGCTGTGGGAAACACCTGCTTGCGTTCCGATTTCGAGCGCGTGCATTGTACACAACAGTTGTGCCTGTCGTGCCTGTCGTGCCTGTAAAGCAGCCGGTTTCTATGGGTGGTAGGCTGGTGCAAATTGGTACATACAGGGAAGGGGCTGTGGGTCAGTCAGCATGCCGAAACTCGCATGCCGATCAGCTCCCCGGCAACTGCTCCCTGGCGGTTGCTGCTGGATGCGCAGTGGCTGGCCCACCCCAACCTTCGCAGCACGCTCAAGCTTTTGAGACTACTGACCTACACCACAAGCACATCTGAACCAGACATCGGGGTGTATCGTTACTGGTTGCCGTGACTGCTACGGAATCGCGCATGTATTCCTGTACTACGGCCCTCCATGTGCTGACTGTGCACTTCAGCATGCTCAAATATCGCTTACCAATGAGATTCCTGGGTTTGACGGTTTGATTTTGCTGTGTGTGATCTTGGTGTGTGTTTGCCCTATCGACAAGATCTCTGTATTCGATAACCTTGCATTGATGCACACGTCCGAACCTTACGGACCTAGCAGGCATGCCTGCTCGCGCATCGGGGCACTCGTGGTGTCATGTGTTTACTACAACCACAAGATGATAACAATCTGATGCTTTCAAACCCTGCCGCATAGCCGTGGACACCCCGGGCGTCGTCTCGTGGTGCTCACCGTGTCTATCGCAGCAGCGCCGCACTGCTGCTGCTGCAGCTGCAGCTGCTGCTGCTGCTGCACCCAGATCGTAATGTTCCCGGACCATGGCGGCGCCGCGGCGCCCGGCCTCCCCCACCACGAACGGCGACTATCTGCCGATGACGCCATGCTCATGGATTGCCCAGAGGTTGAGTCGGATCCGTTTGGCTCCATAACCGCCTCTGGGCAGTTCCTCAGGCGACAGATCTCTGATCCCAACGGCCTCGACCAGCAGCTGGGCCTGCCGGCCAGCTGGGAGCCCTCAACAGGGGAGCAGCTGCAGGCACTCATCACGGATATGGAAGGGCCCCCGCATGTGTCGCCCGCGTCTGCCGCCCACCAGCCCACGGCGACGTACCCTGCAGCCTATCGGCAGGCGCTCGCGGCCGACGAAGAAGCCGCGGCAGCTGCGCGGCCGCCGCCGCAGCAGCATGCGCAGCAGCAACAGCGCGCGCGGCCGCTCAACCTCCGCTCTTTCTCTTTCCCGGGTGGCGGTTTCGGCGGCGCGGGCCCGGACGGCGGCGCTTCTGGCAGCGACGGCCACCCAGGGGGCCCTGTGGGCGACCGCGAACCGCGGATGGTCCCCGTCGAGGCGGCCGGCGACGCGCGGCTTCCGAACTCCAACCACGGCCCCAACGCCAACGGCTATGCGGGGACGCCCGGCGGCGCGTCCGCCCCAGGGGCAAGCCCCGAGCACCAGCGCCATGCCGGCCTGCACCGCACCATCCCCACAGCGCCCCGGCAGTACAGAGGGTCTGTCGGCACCGCCATCGGCCGCGGCGGCGGCGCCGCCGCTGCCGCCTCGCAGGCGGCCGCGGCCGCGGCAGTGGCCGCGATGGTTGAATCCATGGGGCGCGAGCAGCGTGAGCGCGCGCAGCAGCGCGAGGCGGCGGCCGCGGCGACGGCGCAGCAGCAGCGCCGCGCGGCAGCGGACGGCTTACTCGACGCCCTGCTTTCGCCGGGCGCAGAGCAGCGGGAGGGGCGGCAGGAGGAGGAGCAGCAGCTGCAGTTGCTGCTGTCGGAGCGGCCTCAGCAGCCGGCCGGGCCGTTGGCACGCCTGGGCTCGCTGCAGCTTGCCGCGTCGCCGCCTTCAATGGCGGAGCAGCAGCAGCATCGGCAGCAGCAGCAGCAGCAGCAGCAGCAGCAGCAGCAGCAGCAGCAGCAGCAGCAGCAGCAGCAGCAGCGACTGACTTCTCATGACGCTGGCGCCCTGTCGCCGACGGCTCTAGACGATCTCGCACAGTTCTCAGCCACCGGCCCCCTAAGCCCAAAGCACTTTGGCGTCCGCAACGGCGACCGCGACAACGGCAGCGGCAGCGGGGGCGGCAGCGGCAGCGGCGGCGGCGGCGGCGCGGCAGGGGCCGGCGGCGACGGCGGGCTCAGCAGCATCGGTTTGCTGGAGCTGCCGCCGCTGCCGGATGACGCGGGTGCTGAGTTGCTGTTGGCAGACGCTGCCGGCATGGGGCGCCTGCACAGCCTCGACACGGGCAGCTGGGGGCGCCTGCCGAATTTCGAAGCAGCGTCCGACGCGGCAGGGGCAGGGCCGGCGACAGACTGGCCGGAGCCTCGGGAAGGCGTGCAGCCACAGCAGCAGCACTACGAGCAGCTGCAGCGGCAGCTGGAGGGTCTCAAGCAGCAGCAGCAGCAGCAGCAGCAGCAGCAGCAGCAGCAGCAGCAGCAGCAGCAGCAGCAGGTGCCTGATGAGCAGCAACAGCAGCAATTGCAGCGCTACCAGTTAGGGCAGTTGAGAACGGCGAGCGGGCACCTGCAGGGTTGGCCGGGCGCGTTGCCGCTGCCGCAGAGGGATGCAGCAGCCCCGTCCTCCCTAGCGCGCGGCCTGCGGCAGGCGCAGCAGCAGCAACAAGGTCTGCTGCAGCAACTGCAGCGGCAGCAGCTGGGGCAGGCGGCGGCGGCAGCGGCGGCGGCCGGTGCGGCGGCCGCGCAGGAGGCGCGTTGGCAGGGCCAGGTCGAAGCTGGGGATGTTGATGCTGACATGGAGTTGGAGGGCGCCGCTTTGGAGCAGCAGCAACCGCAGTTTGGCTCAGAGTTTGGGCAGCAGCAGCAGCAGCAGCAGCAGCAGGAACAAAAGCAGCAGGCGCTGTCGCAGTCGCAGCACCAGCAGCAGTGGCACCCACAGCAGCAGCAGCAGCAGCAGCAGCAGCAGCAGCAGCAGCAGCAGCAGCAGCAGCAGCAGCAGCAGCAGCAGCAGCAGCAGCACCAAGCGCAGCGCCAGGAATCTTTCACATCCCCTCCGCGTGCCTCGCGCCAGTGGTCCGGCGGCAGCGGCCTCCTGCTGCCCTCCTCAGCCGGCAACAGCGGCGCCGCCGCCGCCGCCTCCGGCGCCGACAGCGACGGCACAACTCAGTACTGCCTGAACTGCACGTCAGCGCTGTTCGGGCCGCGCTGCGACGGCTGCGGGCACGCGAGCGCCGACGATGTAGCGCTTCTGCAGGGGCGGCTGCCGCCGCTGGGCGGGGCCGCGGCGGCGGGGGCGCGGCAGGTGCGAGGCGCCCCCGCCCATGTTCACCAGCCGGGGCCGCTCTCCCGGGCGACTGCTGTCCCATTTTCATGATCCTCCAAGGAGCGAGCCGCGCCAGGCGTGCAGCGCCTGCTCAGCTTCGGGTCGCTTCGATGTGGCTTCACACCTCAACTTCACCATCCCTCCCCTGTCGCCGCGCGTCGCGGGTGTGCAGGTGTCGTCCCGCGCCGCCTCCTCGCCTTCCGCGCCGCTCCTGGCGTACGACCCGCGCCTGCTGCAGCACCGCGCCCTCCGCTCGCGCTCGCACCCGGAGCGCCCCGAGCGCACGTCCGCCGTGATGGCGCGCCTGTCGGCGGCCGGCCTCGCGGACAGGTGCCGCCAGGTCGCGTGCCGGCCGGCGACGCGGGAGGAGCTGCTGGCGGTCCATCAGGAGGCGCTGCTGGCGGAAGTCGAGTCCGGCAGCGCGCGGCTCGGCGCGGCAGGTCGGCACCGGACCGGTTGCCGCGCCCGCCCGCCCAATCGCGCCGCCCGGCCCCGCCCGCTGCGCCGGCGGCCCGGCGGCCCCGCGCAGCCTACGGCAGGGCGCGCGGAATGAGAACACCGGCCCCTCTCTCGCCTCCGCCACACCTTGCAGGCGCCGCGGCCGCCAGCATCAACCACGGCTTCGAGGCGGGCCTGCCCCACGTGCTCGACTGCTACATGTCGGCCTCCACCTTCTCATGCGCTGCCCTGGCCGCCGGCAGCGCCGCGGACGTCGCGGCCGCTGTCGCGCGCGGCGACGCGCCCGGCGGGGCTGCGATCATCCGGCCGCCGGGGCACCACGCGGAGAGCAACCTATCCATGGGGTTCTGCCTCATCAACAACGCGTGAGCGCCGGCCTGTGTTTGTAGAAGCACGTCGTGCGGGCCGAGCAGGCTGCATCGCGCGGGCACTCGCTCGCCGCCGCCGCGGCTTGCGACGACAGGGCGCCTCGGTTGTGGCGCTTTGCTCCAGCCGGCAGCAGCCGCTCGTTGACGCAAACGCAAATTCAGGGCGGGTCCGAAGGCTTCCGTGACCCGCGCTGGCAACCCGTCGTCCACCCAGCTGCTTCGGCCGCCTCGCCTCTCCCCGCCAGGGCGGTCGCGGCGCGCGCGGCGCAGCGCGCGGGGGCGGAGCGCGTGCTGATCCTGGACTGGGATGTCCACCACGGCAACGGCACCCAGGAGATATTCGAGTCCGATGACTCAGTCATGTACATGTCACTCCACAGGTCTGACTAACGGCAGCACGGCCGCGCCGCTGCTGACAATGCGCTCTCTCAGCTCTTTCCTCGCATACGAGCCGCCGCCGGGCCGGCTGCCTGCGTCCCCGGCACGCCCGGCCGGACTAAGCGCAACGCGCCGCGTCAACGGCACGCCCCGCCTCTCGCTCATTTTGCCAGGCACGACGCCGGCAACTTCTTCCCGGGCACAGGCGCCGCCGCCGACGCCGGCGCCGGCGCCGGCGAGGGGTTCTCCCTGAATATACCCTGGGACGGCCCCGGCGCCGGCGACGCGGATTACATCGCAGCCTTTGCCCGCGTCCTCATCCCTGTCGCCTACGAATTCGCGCCCGACCTGCTCATAGTGTCCGCTGGCTTCGACGCTGCGGAGGGCGACCCCCTGGGCGGCTGCCACGTCACGCCGGCGTGCTTTGGCCACCTGACGGCGCTGCTGCTGCCGGTGGCGCCGCTGGTGCTACTACTTGAGGTGCGGGGCGCCCGCGGCTGGGCTTGGCCGGACGCCCGTCGGGTTTTTCGTGTATCTGCCTGCGCCTGCAGCTGCCTCTGCCGCTGTCGATTCGTGGCCCCTCTGTCGTGGCCCAGATCGCCGCGGCCGCACTCACACAGCCCCCTGGGGCCTCACTTCTGCAAGCCTGCATCTCCGTCCCGCCGCGACCGTCCAGCCGCCGCCGCCTCCACCGCCAGAGCCAGCAGCAGCTCATTCGAGCGCGGGCGCCCGCGCCTCTCGCCTGGGGTTGAGCGCCCAACCCTCGATGCGGCCCCAAATCGATGCGTGTGCGCGCAGGGCGGCTACAACCTGTCCGCAACTGCCTGCAGCGTCGAGGCCTGCATTAGGGTCCTTCTAGGAGAGGCGCCGCCCCCTCTGCCGCGGCCGGTGGTGCCGACGGCGGTCGGGCTCGCGGGCATCGAGAACGCTCTGGCGGTGCAATCGAGGTGGGCCGAGCAGCGCGCCTGCGCGTGCACGTGCGCCGAGGCTTGGGGATTGGCGCGCCGGCTGTGGAGGGCTCCTCAGGTTGACCGGCCAGCAGGGCGAGGCGGGCCCAGCGCACCCCACAATGCGCTCCCTAGGCTGCCGCCCGGCCGCCCTCGGTTCGACGTGGTTTTGAGTAAGCAGGCCGGGTTGGGGTTGACCGCGGTCAACCCGCTCTTGCAGCCGGCTGGGTGGTGGTCGCATCCCATCATCCGCATCCTGGCGGCTTTGATTCGATGATACACATAGTACCTGGGCCAACCAGCTCGCTTATGCAAACGGCCATTCTCGTCTCAGATACTGGCGGTGCCTCGGCGCGGGCCTCCACCGCCGCGGCCCCAGCACCGGCCTCATCACCCTCCCCGGCGCCTCCTCCCCGACCCGCGCCGCCGGGGAGGACGGCGCCTTTACGGGCGGCGCGGGCGGCGCTGCGTTTGGCGGAGGCGGTGGCGGCGGCGCATGGCTGCCGGGCAGCCCGCCGCCGTCCCCGGCTACTGATGAGATGGCGGGGTTGGAAGGTGCCCATGGGGAACCCGACGAGGTGGCGATGGCAATGGCTTTAGGGGACGACGAGGACGCGGCCGCGGCCGAGGCGGCCGCGGCGGCGGCCGCATCTGCAGAGGCGGACGGCGCGCCCGGGGGCAGCGGCGGCGGCGGCAGCGGCGGGGGCGGCAGCTCTGGCG
>NW_014011097.1:0-8914 GCF_000611645.1 Monoraphidium neglectum
CTCCCGCCGCGCCCCGCCGCAGCCGGCGGCGCGGGCGCGGGCCCCTGCAGCGTGACGGCGTGGCAGGTGGCGGCGCAGCTGCTGCGGCAGGGCGGCGTGCGGGCGCTGTATGCGGGTGTGGGCGCGGCGACGGTGAGGCTGATACCGATGGCGATCTGCAGCTTCGCGGTTTACGAGGCTATGCGCGTCCTGCTGGTGCAGGTGGGTCCCTGTCAGATGTGCAGGCAGTGAGCGGGACAGGCCACATGGGGGGGATATCGACAGGGGGGGGTCCCTCGCTTCAGGCGCAGGGAAGGTGGGGGGGCACTGGGCAAAGTGAACATCATGGACGAAGATCAAAAGCACGGCCCTCATGCTTGATCATTTTGATTGGAGATGCGATAACAGTGTGCAAGGGGCACCGGGCGCCATTTGAAAGCGGAGGGCAGAGTGCGAAGAGGTTGACTTTGCAACAGAGCGGGCCGCGCGCCCGGCTCGTCAGTGCGCGCCTGATCACACGCCCGCGCCCTCGGCCTCCTTGTTTTCAGGCGGAGCAGCGGTGGGACCGCTTTGTGGCAGAGCAGCAGTTCAAGCAGCTGCACGGCGCTGCGCGGTGCCTGCAGCAGCAGCTCGGCGGCGGCAGGACCGGCAGCGGCGGCGGCCCATGCAGCAGCGGCAGCAGCGGTCGCGGCGTTGGGTCCGAGCGGGCGTCGTCGCAACAACCGGCTGCGCCCGGCGCGGCCGGCGGGGCCGTCTGCCTGCCGTGCATTGTCAGCACGGGCGGGGCGGGGCGCGAGCACGCACTTGTCATCAGCAGCGTCAGCAAATGCGGCAGCACCGCAAGCGGCGCGGCGGCTGCCCCTGCTGTCGGCGGGTGCATCCCCTGCACTGTGCTGCACGCCTCCCCAGCAGATGACGAGCCCTGCGGCAGCAGCCCTGACGACGGCGACAGCAACGCCTGCGACAGCGCGGCGGCGGCGGCTGTTCGCGGCCCCAAAATTGTCGTCACAGGCTCAGCTGGTCGCAAGGGGCCGCCCTAGAGCAAGGCTTGTCCCTCACACACGCCAGGCGCCCATGAGGCTTGTGGACGTCACAGCAGGAATGTTGTACAGTCTTACCAGTCAATCCTTTGACCCCACTCAACAGGCCCCATCCACGTGCAATGCTGCGTGCCTTTACAGATCGTGGCAGCACTGTACTGTTTGCAACGCGGCGCCCACGCCTGCCCTGATATCACCTGCATGCTTGCCGAACCCCTTGGTCGGCACGACAATTGAAGAATGGTGCCAACAGTATCAAGTGATCAGGTCCCTCCTGGGCCCCACGTGCTTGTGGCCGCAGGCCGCTGCACACAAAACCGTGCACACCGTTGCCGCACCTGTGTTTCCTGCACGCATCATCACGCCACCTCCCCTACTAGCATAGCAACGGGCTGGTGGGTTGTGCCCTCACCCCTCGTCGGCAGGCCGTGCCGCGTCGCACTGGTGCTGCCGCATACTATTGCTGTCCACACCCTGTGTGCAGTTGGGCAGTGCTGTGCAACTGTGCAACTTCCAGAGTCTTTCGTACGGCCGGGGGGGGGGGGGCGGAGAGTTAGCGCTGGTGAAGTTTGTGTGTGCTCCAGCAAGCCCAGGAGTTGAGCCACCACATGTGATGCATCGTTTCTCAACTTTCAATGCAAAGCAATAGCAGGCAGAACAATGCCAGGGGTCAAAGTAAGCCAGGTCTACAGGTGATGGCGCGTTTGCGATGTGCTGTTCCTTGCACGTTGGGAAACAAACGGGGCAGGCCGCGTTGTCAGGTGCGGCGCAGCAAGAGTTGCGTTCTTGTGCCCCGTTGAGATCCAGGAGGCAGATGCCCACTGGATTCGACAGGATGAGCTTGAGGCGGCGCAGGGCGATTGATGGCAGCACGTGCCTCTCCATGTCCGGCAGTTGTCGTCGCATGATCAGGGGCCGCGATGTAGCACCTGCAAACCTTATTGTGTGCATTAAGTTGCGAGCACACACCGCACTTGCAGTCCTACGCCCCTCAACCCTCACAGCAGCTTACCAATCGGGCCCCACGATGATGTGGACGAGCACACACCATTTCACATGGGCAATCAACGCAGCAAAACAGTAATGACGCGGCGAACCACTGTGTCGAGCCCGTCTGGGCTAACTTAGTTCTAATGTTATGATATTGGACGCGCAAGCAGTTGCTGAACAGTGCGCGTGCATTATTCACAGCGTGTGACACTCTTTTGGCCCTAGCAGGGCGCAGTGATTTGAGAGTCAGTGACCCCCGCCACGGTGCCCTTCACAAAATTCCGCGGTATTGACCTTAATTCCACAGCGTCACCCGCATAAACGCCGTGTCACCCTGACCTCCGGCCGTGGAAGTGAACGCCGGGCTGGGACGAAGCTAGAGCAGCTGGCGTCCTGATGTGGACGCTCCCGCTCGTCGCAATCAGCGGGTTGCTGCTGGTGCTCGTGCTTCAGGTGGCAGCGGACCCCGCGGCGGCCCCCCCGACGCCCGCAGGTGAGCAGCAGCAGCAGCGTGCAGTGACCCACGGCCGTGACCAAGCCGGCCGTCACGCATCCGCTGCTTGGCGCTGCCACGCCTGTATGCTGATCCAGAGGACGCCATGCATGCGGTGCCGGCGGCCATGAGGTGTCTTGCCAGGGCCCAAAGTGCAGCCCAGTTTGCCCTCAACAGCATGTGCATAACCTCCTGCTCGGCTGCCCCCTGTTCCACAGTCGTCAAGATCGGCAACCCCGGGCGGTTCCGCATCAAGAGTGAGATCCGCTGGTGCTTGCAGCAAATTCAGTGGGCGTGCGCCTCTAGCTGCTTGAGGCATACCCATCTGCCACCCCGTGCGGCCTGCATGCTTCCGTCACGCATGCCGTGCCACACTGCTCACCGCTGTTGCACACTGCTCACCGCTGTTGCGCGTCGAAACCGCCCCCAAACCTCCACACCCGCATGATTTCAACCAACTCCATCCTCGGCAACCGCCGCCGCCGCCACCCCCCCCCCCTTGAATCACCCCCAGGCTACCCCACCCCAGATGACCCCGTCCTCAAGAAGCTGGCCGGCCAGAGCGCGTACGTCACGATCAGCACCAATGAGAAGCCGCTGGTCAAGGTGCCCCAGTCCTTCCTCGGCCTGAGCCTTGATCTGAACGACATCGAGGGCATCGCGCACCCGGACTTTATCGGGATCATCAAGCACCTGGTGGGAGGGGCGGGACGGCAGGGCTGGGGCCAGGCAGATGGGGTGCTGGGGTAGGGTTTCTCAGCGGCGGCCCAGCTGCACAAGGAGGGTCCTGGCGGCACCAGCGGCCCCAGCGGCCAGCGCGGGCATCTTGGAGCAGCCAGCGACAGGGGGTGGTGGCGGGCAGTGCGGGGCCGGCTGGGGCAGTGGCGGCACTATCAGCAGGCGATCAGCAATGCTGCACCCGTGTAATCCACGCTCGCACCTCACTGTAAGGACACCCGACCCTCCCCCATCCCCGCGATCGCCGCAGACGGAGTTCAACACGGGGCCCATGGTGAGCTTGGCGCCGAAATACCTCACCAAACAGCTGCACGGCGCCTTAACCCTAGCCCCTCAGTAACCTAGCACCGCACCCTGGCAGTCCCCGCCCGGCCCGCGACGCCGCCCCGCACTCACTCCGCGTGCGCTCTTGTACGCATCCCAATGGCTGCGCCCGCAGTACATGCGTGTTGGCGCCGAGTCGGCCGACCGGCTGGTGAAGCCGTGGCCAGCCACGGTGTACAAGGCCCTGGCGGACCTGAACAAGGCCACCGGGATGCAGTACATCGTTGGGACCAACCAGGTGCGCGTGGGCGTGCGTGCGTGTGTGTGTGCGTGGCGTGTGTGTCTGTTGTATGTAAATGCGAGTGTAAATGTGTGTGTGTGTTTTGTGGGTCGAAGGCGGGGAGAGAAGGCGCACTGAGGCTGGGGAGGCTGGCAGCCAGGTGTTGTTGATAGTTGGCCAAAATGTGCATGTTGGACAGAGGGCAGGGTGGGTGGGTGCTGCCAGGCCAGGTGCCATTTGCCAGGAATTGGGCGGGGCAGGAGTGTTGAGGCATGCCGCTTGCAGCGGCGGAGGGGCGGTGTCCATGTGTGTTTTGAAGGCCAGGGTGGTGGGGACGAGGCAGGGAATCACAATCAGTGCACAGGAACCACAGACCGCGGGAGGGTTGCAACCCTGCTGCGAGTATATTGGCATGCGCTTGGATGTGGGCTCACCTGATGACTGGGCTGGGTCCAGGTTCTTGATTCCCAAGTGAACCCCAGCAAACCTCAAGATCCTGTAAGGCCCTTTCCGACAAGCTTCCCGCCCCCCCCCCCCCACGCCCTCATCGCCCCGCAGCACGCGGAGGACGCCTCGCTGACGGCATCGCAGGTCACGCGGTCCCTGAAGCTCTTGCCCCAGGGCTCCATCGTCAGTTTCGCGGTCGGCAACGAGCCTGATATGTATTCCCTCCCCCCACGCGCCGGCCTGCCCGGCATCTCGCTCCCCAAGCCCAACAACTGGCTCAGGTGAGAGGCGCATGCGCATGCACGCGCGCTGCAAGATGGGCGGATGAAGGGGGTCAGGCTGCAGCGGCCCCAGTTGCTCAAGCTGCTTTGGGCCAGCCCGTCACGGCATGTGCCAGGCCGCACGCGCTACCCACCCGCAATTGTCGAACCTGAATCGACCACTACAAGACCGCGATCTGAGCCAACCGCGCCACCTGTCGTCGCCACGGGTTCGAATCCTTGCCTCACATCGCAGCACCCGCTGGATACCCGTCTCGAGGATGGTCTACAAGGCGGGATTCCAGGCCGCGGGCAACAAGCGCTTGTTTGGTGGCCCAGACTGGTCTGACTCGACCATGGAGGCCTCGAAGCTCCAGTGGTGGGTGCAGACCACGGCGGCCATTGCCGCCGCGGTCGCCGCCACCGCTGCCGCTGCCGCCGCCGCCGCCGCCGCTGCTGCTGCTGCTGCTGCTGCTGCTGCTGCTACCGCTGCCGCTGCCGCTGCTGCTGCCGCTGCCGCTGCTCCTGATCCGGGGGCGGCGGCAAAAGCGGCCACAGTGGCAATCGAGAGGGTGTTGGTGGTTGCGAGTTGTGCAGCTTGGCACGCTTGGGTCCACAGATGACATCAACCACGAGCTACACTGTTGCCAACGTTCCCCTGTCTTCCAACACCTGATGCGCATTTCATTGTGTGAGGTCACACGCACATGTAGACCATTGCAACTCCTTGTACACCCCCCCCTGCGCCAGGTGGCTGGATGGGGTCAAGGATTACCTCAACATGGTGACAGTCCACCACTACGGTGAGGCCACACATCATGTCACTCAGCACTCTGGAAAGACACACACACACACACACACACACACACACACAGACGCGTGCGCCTACCTGTACGAGCGCATGCACGAACAAATGCACATACACCACCTGTACGCCGCATCATCAGCCACGTGTCCTCCAGCCGCTGCCGAGCCTCGACCGCCCCACTCTCTGGGCAGCAAGGTTTGAATTGCACGACTTTGTCGCCCGCCCTGCCTGCACCGCCCTGCCAGGCGGCAACATTTTGAAGGACACCAGCATCCAGGCGCTGCTAAATGACGCGCGCATGGTACGACCCGCATGACTGTACAGTGGGCCCGCCGGGAGGGCCGGCCTTGCAGAGACGCCTGCCAGGATGCTGGTGGTATTTTATGGAGCAAAGCGACGCAGGGCGGACCCGCCGGCCGCAGCTTTCTCGCTGGCGCCGTCACCCGAGCTTAGCAGCGCCTCGCTGTGCTGGCAACTTGGGAACGCAGGTGAAGAAGATCAGCAACCTCAAGAGCCTGGTCAAAGTCTGCACAGCGAACGGCGGCCTTCCCCTGCGCGTCACGGGTGGGCTGTCCGCGCAGGGATCGCTTAATGGTCGGGGCGCCTGTGTTTTTGGCTGTACTTTCTGCGACGAAAGCCAGGATGCACAGCCAACACGCCATGCACAGCTCGGCTGCGATACATTGCTTTGCAAGGCAGATCCGGCGGCGCCAGCGCCCGACCCGACCCCCATCAAATTCGTACCGCATTTTCGACCGTCGGCTCGCCGCAGAGGCGGCCACTCTGAGCTATGGCGGTGTTATGGGCATCTCTGACACGGCCGGCGCCGCGCTGTGGGCGCTGGACACTGCCCTGGAGGTCGCCTTCACAGGCACCGCGGGCATCCACTTCCACCGTGAGCGCTGCGGCTCCCCACCACACCGCACGAAATTGCGGGCAGATTTGGGCCATCTGTCACGGGGCCGCAAGTTGCAGGAAGGAAAATCTTGAATCCCACCACCACAATTTTCATGATGGAACCCGCAGTTGCATTTTTTGTGCTGGCCTCTGGCATTGCAAGCCGCACCGCGTTGGACTCACTCGATGTCCTCACTGCAACCTCGAATCTCCCCCCCCCTCAGAAGTCCTGACCCGCCAGAGCAACGCAAACTACAATGCCATCTGTGAGCCCCATTGCAGCAGCTCCAGCCATTGTGGGATTATCACTGACTTCGTTGACTGGTGTCGGTTGCTCGCAATGTGTTCAGTTGCTTGCAGTGCGCTTTGACGCTTAGTCCCCCTTGCGCCCCCCCTTGCGCCGTTTTGCGTTGCCAAAGCCAGCCGCATTCGCCCGACACCCCGTTTACATGTGCCGGCTGTAGTTGCAGCCACCTTGCCGCTGGTGCGCTCAGCCAAACACACATGTGCAACTCCACCCCTCCACACGTGCGCGACTGTCAACAACACACACTCACACATACAACCATCCACACACATCTCACTTACCTAACAGACTACCAGGCAGATGCGAACCGCGTGCGCGTCAGGCAGCCGCTCTACGGCTACGTGATGCTCCAGCAGGCCCTCGCCGGCGGCGCCGACGTCATTGGCCGCGCCATCGCCGGCGACTGCAAGGTCTGGCTGCTGAAGGGCCGCGCCAAGGGGGACCTCCGCGCGGTCGTATTGAACAAGGCGGATGGGAAGGAGTGCGCGGCAAACGTGCAGCTCAGCGCCGACCAGCTGCGGCGGTATGCGCCGTCGGGGGACGCCCAGTACATGTACGCCGCCGCCGGCCTGAAGGATAGGTGGAGGATCTACTACTCGGACTCGTTCTTCGACGTTTGGGGCAGCGACAGGCTGCGCACGCCGCAGACGGTGGCGATCCCGCGGTACCTGACCCGCGACGGCAAGGGCAAGGTCACCGGCGGGGGGTTCACCGTCCACCTGACTTCCGGCACGATTGCGGCGCTCGTGACGGTGCCGCCGGCGACGCCCGCGGATCAGAAGGCGTTCGACGCCGCCCGCGCGGCGCCGGCCGCGGCCGCCAAGCCGGCGCCGGCGGCCGCGCCCAAGCCGGCGCCCAAGCAGGGCTGAGCGGCCGTGGGAGGGGGCCAAGGGAGGGGTATAACTTCTGGGGGGTGGGGTGAGTCAGGGCTTGAACTCTGGGCTTGGCTGGTGTGATATGTTCAGCTGTGACCGCAGCGAGCTGCTTGCTTAAACCTTATTCTGCATCCCCTGGGGTTTACTGGCCTGATCTGGGGTTCCGGCGATGGCTGTTATCAGGCACATTTACAGGCTGTCGTCTCACACGCAAGGTGAGGCCCGGGCTTCTTCAGCCTGGCGCCATCCCAGGCGACGGTTTGCCCGCGCCCACACAAGGTGTGCGCTTCGTCCCTTTGGCTTTCAAATCTGAGCTGTGTGTACTGAGCAGCTGCGCCTCAGGTCGCCTTGCGTCTGAGCGCCTGGCCTTCGCTCTCACTTGAAGAGCAAATGAATACCTCAAGCCGGCGGCGTCGCCACCCCAGGCTGCAGCGATGCGCCTGTGCCTGCGGACGGCTGCACCCTCTGCATTCACGCAATGCCCATGGCCGCCGACGGCGCTCGCTTCCAAGCGCCGCTGTTCCAGCAGGCTTGCCATCGCTTCAGGGCACATGTGTGTGCCCACAATCCATATTGAACGTACCACATTACTCATACAGCACCATGTTTGCTTGTGGATCCACCTGCATACAGTATGCTGAAACGCTTTCGCCTTTTCCATGCCTGACGGTGGCGGCGTGTCCCTGCGGCCGAGCGCTCCGCTGGTGCGCCTCTGGGGCCTTGGGCTTTTGGGAGGGAGTGCTGCAAAGCACGCCACCTCGATTTCGCCAACCGCTGCATGGGCCTCGTGGTCGTGCCCGGCGGCGGCCACACACCGGCGGCGGCGGTCGGTGGCGTGCAGGGAGGGCACTTTTATTGATAGCGCGCACCCGAGTAATCCACACGTCTTCAACCAGGATGCGATGCTGTTTCCTGGTCGTGTTTGCGTACGGCTTGGCCCGGCCATTTCAAAGTCAAACGCACAGGCTGAGAGGTCAATATGACGGCGTTCGGCCCAGGCCTCAAGGCTGTCAGCCTCGCGTCTTGCGAGACTTTGCCCCCACCGCTTTCACCGGCACCAGCCGCCGCCCCGCGCCCGCCGCCACCCCCGCACCCCAGCCGCCGGGCCCGAGTCCCGCCGCCGGCGCGCCGCCGCCGCCCGGCACGCCGCCCAGCGCGCCGGGGCCGCTCGCGCCAGGCAGGGACGAGCCCCCCGCAAAGCTGGCGACCCGGCTGAAGCGCCCGCCCGCCGCGGCGGCTGCGGCTGCGGCCTCCGCAGCTGCCACGTAGCAAGCGCCCAGCCGGTCGCCCAGCATGCGGCGCCGCTCCTCAAACTCGGAATCAATGTCTGAGAGCAGCTGCTTATTCAGCTCTGCCAGCCGCACGCCAAGAGGCCCCTGCACGCCGCGGCCTCCCCCGCTACCGCTGCCATCCTCGCTGGCCGCGTCGCCCGCCGCGTCGCCGCTCTCAGGCGAGTCCCGCCCTGCCGCGGCCGCCGCCGCGCCGCGACTGCCCGGCCGTACCTGCGCCCGCCGTGCGCCTGGCCGTGGGCCGCCG
>NW_014011096.1:0-8912 GCF_000611645.1 Monoraphidium neglectum
GCTTTATCTTGGCTTGTTTGGTGTTACGTGTGTTGCCGCCTGCTTTGGGCGGCTAGTTTGTGCTTAACCCCTGTTTTTGGTTCCACACCGGTTGGTCACAGTGGCGTGAGGAGTCTAGCTAGCCTAGACGATTGTAACAAATCAAATCAAATCAAATCGGCCCCAGGGAGTCTTGCAGCTGCAGACGCGGTAACAAATCATCATCATCATCATCATCATCATCATCATCATCATCATCATCATCATCATCATCATCATCATCATCATCATCATCATCATCATCATCATCATCATCATCATCATCATCATCATCATCGGCCCCAGGGCCCAGGGCCAGGCATGTCTCCTGGGTGTGTGCAGTGCGCCGTCATTGCTCTGTCTGTATATCTGCAGCTTTATCTTGGCTTGTATGTTGTTACGTGTGTTGCCGCCTGCCTTGGGCGGCTAGCTTGTGTTTAACGCCCTACCTGTTGTTGTTTCACGCCGATTGGTCACAGTGGCGGGAGGAGTCTAGCTGGCCTAGACGATTGTAACACAGCAAAGCAAAAAAATTAGTCGGCCTCCTCCACCGGTTGGTCACAGTGGCGGTAGGAGTCTTGCTAGCCTAGACGATTGTAACAAAGCAAAGCAAAGCAAAAAGTCGGCCTCCTCCTTTTTTTTGTGTGGGCGTGGGTGCTTGCTGTGCTGCGTGGTGGAACGCTTGCCTGCTTGCCTGCCCTGCCCACTTTTGGAGGCGGAGGCGATGGGCCGTGGGACCGTCGCGACGGCCGTCTCTCGATGATTCTTGCAGCTGCAGACGCGGTAACAAATCATCATCATCATCATCATCATCATCATCATCATCATCATCATCATCATCATCATCATCATCATCATCATCATCATCATCATCGGCCGTGGGGCATGAGTCTTGCAGCTGCAGACGCGGTAACAAATCATCATCATCATCGGCCGTGGGGCCGTCGCGGCGGCTGTCTCCCGATGAGTCTTGCAGCTGCAGACGCGGTAACAAATCATCATCATCGGCCATTTCTTGGCCAACATCCAAGGGAACCGGCCCCGTGCGGCCCTGCCATCGGCCGGCGCGGCCCCAGTGGGGGGCGCTGCGCGCAGCGAGGCTTGCTGTTTTCATGGCGTTGTATTCATGTTGTGTTGTGTTTTACGCGATCTGTCCATTTTGTGTGTCTCGGGGTGTGGGGCTAGCGTCCATGCATATATTCATCGACACGGCAAGGTGCACTGCGGCACAGGATGCGTGAGCGTGGGTGAACTGATTCTCCCTGCCCTACGGCGGGCCTGCTGGGTGTATGTGCGGCCCCGTGTCGTTGGCTGAAGAATACCGTGCGGTTTCGGGGGCCTTGTGCTTTGGGCACCTTGTTGGGACATTTGCAGCAGGGCAGGGATTTGCAGAAGGCCAGTAGTGCTGTCCCAGCGTGGCGGCCTGTGCAGCGGGGCCGAGCGGCGTTTTTGTGGAGTGGCACACTTGGCCCTCGGGTTGCACCCAGTGGGAGGAATGTAGACCCTCCAGTTGCTCGCACACTTGAAAGGCTGGGAGCCAGCGTGAGCTGCAATTAGCAAGTGCGATGCATTGATTGGCTCTGCGGGTCGCGCAGCCGCCTTTTGACTGAACAACGGGCATGCGACATCTGACGCCTGCCTGGCTACTGGACACATTCTTCCTGACGGTAGTGCTCGCTTGATGAGCGGCTGTTCCTCCACACACTTCGCCTGCCAGGCCAGTGGATTTTGGCTGCATGATTGCGGCAGCCCCTTGCTTGCTGCGGGCGTCGGGTCTGGTGCAGCTTCCTATGTCTGGTACAGCTGCGTCTGTGTGGGACTGTTGTGTTGCCGGTTCTTTTATCGCTGTCTGGGCGGCAGCTGCACGTGCCCCTGCGGACTTCTCTAGGGCACGTACAGCTGCGGGCGCAAACGCAGACAGGTTTGCGCCGTAGGAACTTTTGTCGACCGGGCTTGCCTCATAGCTTCGTCTCCCATGCTGGCCCTGTCAATTCCGTATGCCACAGCCGGCGCATACGTGCACTTCACAGGGGCCATTGGAGTCCCGGCGGCTGGACTCTGTACGGTCGAGCTGATTTTGATTTTGAGAAGTGTCAAAGTTCAGCTACGGTAGCAAACGACAAGCCATGTGTTAACAGAAGATGATGCCTTGCTTGAGTGCCCGCATGACAAAGGAAAGGTTGTAGCAGAACCAATGCGTGTGTCATGTCACACCCATGCAGGCCACTTGACATGCAGGTGGACATCAGGGGCGGCCCTTCATGAATGTGCTGGGGCCGCCTTGGCTGGGCGCTCCGAAAGGTGATAACATGTGTCCCAGGTCACCCCCACCTTGGGAGTGCACTCCCAAGGTAGCAAGTGTTCATGCAAGAGGCAAAGCGACACTGCTTTGCAGAGGAAGCAGACATTGTGCACGTGCTGGGCATGCGTTGAGCGCATGGTACAAATCAGGATGGCCGCATTGGGCCAGGTCTAGCACGCACCATGCGGGGCATCCGTAAGCGCAGCAAGATGTGGGCCGCACAAGCTATGAAGACCGGAGCATGCAGCTGCGTCCCTCAGAAAACCGCATGGACGAAGCGCAGGCAGCGACGAAGCTGCATGTAGACGCACTGCAGCCACCCTCAATCAAGCTGATGCATGCTACGCGCGGCTCACGACATGATGCGCAACGGCACTGCGTGCACTTGCTCACTGCAGGCGTATCACAGCCCGCACGTCACCACGAGTAGCCTGCCAAGTAGAGAATGGGATAAAGTGAGGTCAGCGCCGTGGTGGGAAGCTGCCCGTAAGAAGAGGGTGGATCAATCCCTGTGGAGGCACCACTTGGCATCACGTGGACCCAAGCGGCCTCACCTGGCATTCCAAACCACTCCCAGCAGCGGTTGAACTCGGGGTACCTGCACAACAATTGACGCCCGCGGGGCCGGCATGAGCACTTTTTATGCCTTGCCTTGACAGGGCGAAAAGAGCTAACCCCACAGGGACAGCTATGCATCCCCCCAGTGCATGCTGGTTTCCCGCAGGACGTGCTCGTCACTGTGTCACGGGATCCTCACTGTGTCGCGAGAGCGTATGGGTCTGCAAAGCAGAACCCCAAAAGCATTCAGAGCCCACCAGAGCCAGCCATTGGCCTGCAGCGGAGGCGGGACATACACCGTTGCGGGCACTCGCGCCCGAGGTGCCATCTGCGCCACCAGCAGCGGCATCTCCCTCATGCCGTGGATGTACAGGTCCTGCGTGCGCCTGCATGGGCAGAAAGAAGTGGGGCAGGCTCAAGCCCCACTCAATTTGCAGGATTTGCCTTGAACTGGATGTAGCGGTGATCTCTCGGCAACTCCAGTGCTGCCATCCCAGGACGGTGCACTCACTTGTAAAAGGCGAGAAGGGAAACGAGGCCAATAACCCACACCAGCGTGGCCTGTGCCCATGCGCGCTTCACAATCATGACACATCCTACAGCGTTGGTGGGGCAGAGGCGTTGATGTGTACGGATAACAAACAGCACAGCAACCCGCAACTGCACTGCACAACCACAGCTCAAATTCCAACCGCTGCGGATGCCCACGTTGTATTGTAGTAGGGCAAGCACTCACCTGTGAACGCCACCATGACGGCGGCGCACACCATGATGCGGTCGGCCACGAAGGGGAAGAACTGGCCACCGCTCTCATACTGTGCAGACCAGGAGTTTGGGCGGTGTGCATTGGTGAGGCTGGTGCTTTGCCGACCACACCGCTGTGCTCCCACAACGTAACGTGAGAGCACGGTGTCAAACAACGCCCTGCCCATGGTCAAAACAGGGCATGCCATCCCGTGACGCCTCGCCCCAGCCCACCTTGCGCTGGTAGTTGTAGATCAGCTGGTACCTGGCGGGCAGGTGAGAACACAGGTTTGAACAAAACAAGCAGGGGTTCCCATGCATGTGAGTGGGCAAAGCGCAGTCTGTGTTTAGACAAACACAACCTTGCCGAAAGCGCCTCAAAGCGCTTTGCAGGGCCTCACCTCCAGAAGAGCCACTGGCCGAGGAAGAAGAACACTGTGGTTGTGGCGTGAGCGGCGTATGCATATGGGATTTGTGACGACTTCGCTGAGGGAAAGAGTTGTGGCTAGGAGGTGCTCATCAACGAGGGGACTGTTGCGGTTGGACACACGTCTGCATGCTTCCCCGCAAGGAAGAGTTGTGGTTAAGGGAAATGTTGTGAGAAAATTTTGTAATGGGTTCGACTGCCTTACCCCCAAAGAGCGGCAGCAGGGGACAGATGACAGCGAAGGCAAAGCAGATGAGCAGGATGAGGCAGGTGTTGGCGCCGTACTCGACGCCGTAGCGCGGGGAGCGGATGGCGTTGCGCATGAACAGTGTGCGCTCCGCCACGTGGTCGTCGCGCATACTCTTGGAGAACGGCATCAGCCCAATCCTGCATCAGCACATGCCAAAGGAAGGACGAGACAAGAACGAGATGACAAGCTTAGTGTCAAGCCACTATGGTGATGCACCTCATGAGTCTCCAAGCGGGCCCTTCCATCACCCCTGCGCACCTGATCCAGGCCTGCCACACTCCGGGCTGGGTTATGAGGAAGCGCAGGGGGATCGTCATCAGGGTGCGCAGGATGAGGTAGCTGAAGAAAAACCTGCGAGGCAGCGGCAGCCTGGCGTTAGCACGGGTTCTGGCGGGTGCCACTCATCAGGTATGGGCGGTCTGCCGGCTGCAACTGCGGGGACGATACAGACAAGCCAGGCCGAGACCAAGCCTAGATCAAGATGTTATCAGCTTGTGTTCAGGGCCGTCTGCGCCAAGATGCACGCCCTACTTGGCTGTGGCTGGAGGGAGCAAAAAGAGAGGTCGAAGGGAGGGGAGGCGCCTGTGAGGCACCTCTTCGAAGCCGTCTTGACAAGAGGTTGGCTGTCCTGTACAGCTACAGGGCTGCAGAGCTGCAGCACGCCGCACACTTGCCCAACAGCATATTGAAAGAGCCACCCGTCCGCCCCTGCTCACCTGGCAGCGCGTAGCCCAGCAGCTGTGGGGTCTCAAAGGGCTTGTTGATGATCTCAGGCACCTGGGTGCAGCAAGGCAAACGGAGGACGGCAGCCCACAAAGCAAATGTAGTGTCTGTATCAGATTAATTTGCACTCAACTCACGCAGAAGTGTCGGAATACAATTATGATGCAGACATGTGATATGGTGCTTTTGCTGCCCGGCGCCCAGGTCCCCTTATCCCTACGTCCTGCCAACTCACCCTGGCAAGTGCCGTGCTGCCAATGACGCCGCCGCCGAAGAAGTTGAAGCAGCCCCACAGGCTTGAGCACAAGGCGGAATGGGGGTGGAAGAGGAGCGCGTTGGGGCACCAAGCGAGCGCGTGGAACGCCAGGCGGTGATGCCATTGGCCCTAGAGATGGTGGTTGCTGCCAGCGGCAGTGCCCCCAGCTAAAACCTGATAAAGACATGTGCTTACAAGTAAATGGAGCCCATGCGGCGGTCCAGGTCACTCAGACTGTAGTGGCATGCCTCGGACTGAGCTGCCAGGTAGACCAGTCGCGGCATCAGTAGGCCCTGTTGGGAAGGGGCAGGTGCACAGGGCCAGCAAGATCAGGATGTGTCAACATCGTATACATGTCTGTGCACGTGTACACCACCCAGACCACAGGAAGACTTGCTGGGTGCTGTGCACCCAGATTGAGCTTGCAACCATTCGAGTTTCCGCCCTGCCCAGCTGTGCTCACCCCTCCCTGCCCCCCCCCCTATTCTCACCTGCCAGAGCTGTATGAGCAGGGCGGGCACGAAGCCGGTGAGCACGGACCTCAGGATGGTGAAGAAGCGCATGCCGCTGTAGCAGTAGTCGTCCCACCGCAGCTTGGTGTTGTTGGCCGAGCAGAAGAGGTCGTTGAGCTGCGTCATGGCTGAGGTCAGCAGCGACACCGGCAGCAGCACCAGGACCACCAGGAAGGGCGTCACGTAGAACGCGCGCCGCACGCGCTGGGCGTGGGTGAACCACAGCGCCTGCGGTTGGGCAACGGGCAGCAGGCCAGGGGCATGTCTGTACATGTGTGCAGGAAGTTATTGCACCGCCAACAAGGGCGGTGTACATGAAAAGGTGTGAGAACGGAGGAGTGGGTGCTCACCTCCCAGTTGACCTCCTCGGGGCCCGGCGCAGGGAACACCTGCAAGTGGACGGTTGCGACGCCAGGGCAGAAGTCATGCCGAGCGTCCAATGCATTTAGGGGGAGGAAGCGAGGGGGTCGCAAGATGAGCGTGTGCTCAGCACTCCCTAGCCATCATGAGCAACGTCTCAAGTGGCGCCATCACCTTGAAGAGCTCTTTCCTCAGGGGGTGGATGTTGCAGGACGAAGCGATGGCCGCAGCCTTCTGGGTCCTGGAGTGTAAAGGTGAGGCGGCGGCTACGCCTTTCACAGCTTGAGCTGAGCACGCGTCAGCGCCAGCACATGATCACAAGCATTGAACGCTCCACATCTGAGCGGACGACGTGTGGCATCCCGGGTCTACATCCGCCGTCAAGCCTTTGAAGAGTAATAGGTGGCCAGAAGGCCGAGCAGCGGCCCACCTGAACAGCACAAAGGAGGAGGGCGTCGAGTTGAACACGAGCGCCCTGTCGCGCGCCTCCAGTACTGCGCGCTCCAGGCGTGCCACCTCTGCCACCAGCCACTCGATCTGATCCACAGCCCCCCCGGACCCCTTGGGCCTGATTGTCTTGCGCTTCCCGCCCAGCGCCACAGCACGCTCGGCCGCCTCCAGCTGCCCCAGCTTGATGTCCCTGAGGGCCAAGGGAGGAGGAGGGGGGGTCGAGGGAGTCAGCTTGGCCTCCGGCAAGCCGTGTGCATGGCCTCAGGGGCTGGAGGTAATCCAGACTGCAGACGGCCACTCACACTGTGCAGATACGAACAACGGACGTTTCTGTGCAGGTGGGCATGGCTGAGGTCGCCGCAGTTCAAACATGCAGGAACCCGATGGTGCAGCGCAGAGTCTCCATCTGCTCACCACTGGCGCATCAGCAGGTCCGTCTCCCTGAAGTTGAACACGGGGACGACCTGAGGCAGCATAGGCAGAGCGGCCATCATGGCGAGGACGAGATCACGGCCGCGCAACTTCATATTGCTCAAGGACCAAGTCCATGCCAAAGCAAATGTGCCCCACGTGCCTCAAGACGAGTGCGTCCCCCTCACCCTGTCAAAGTCGTCCGGGAAGAGCGCGGCGAACACGGCGCCGACGGTGGAGTACGTCTCGCTGGTCAGCAGCCGCCTCACCCGACCAGAGCGCACCGCAGCACGCGCACGGCCCCAGAGCTCAGCTGCGCGCCCAGGGGCCACCGCCCCACGCCCCCGTGACGCAGACCAGGGCGCCACACCCGCTGGCAGCCCGGCCTCTGCCGCCTCCAGCGCCGCCACGGCCTCAGCCGCCTGAACCGCCGCCTGTGCGTCCTTGCCAGTCACAGTCCTGGGTGGCCGGGAGGCGTTGGCCACCGCCCGCTTGCTAGCCTCCAGGGCTGCGGGGAATTGCGGGAGGCAGTGAACCCTAAAAACGTTTGCGGGAGCCACCGCCGCCTTTGATAGCCAAGGCTGCAGGGGCGTGCTACTCCAATCAGAGGTGGCGCGCCGACCAGGCCGCAAGCAAAGGGACACCAACAAATTTTTGTGTTTTTATGCGCATGGACCCACCTTCAACAAACTGCCTGTGGCGCTCCCCGAGCCACACGTCATCGCCGCCGTACTTCACGTTGGGGTTGCCACAGATGCCCGCACCCAGGACGGGCCTGGAGTACGGTGAGAAAGCCGCGGTGTGCTTTACGCGTGTGATTGAAAGCAACAGCGTGGCCCGCAAGGGCGGCATTCTCCACAGCTCAGGCGACAGGCTTCAAGCTGATTCTGCTCTGTGGTTGCAGGCGAGCTGCCCTCGGCCCAGCTGTCCCCAACTGCCTGCCCTCCCAGGATCCAGACTGAACACCTCATGTGTATGAAAGCGTCCAGCGCCCACCTGTCCCCCTGGTACTCGGGGTAGACGGGCTGGTTCACGTTTGTGACCAGCACCGCATACTGCTGCGCGTGGACAGACGTGGGACGGCCCGCGTGGTCGTAGGTGTTGACCGTCTTGCGGTAGCGCACGCTGGGCTGCAGGCAGGGTGGGCGCGGGGGAGTCAGGGGGGGACAAGGTGGTGCAGGCACAAAGTCAGCAGGGAGCCGCAGCAGGGCGTGCGCTCGCCATGGCCGTGTTGCCGACATGCAAGGCCGAGTCCCTCGACCCCCAACCCCTGGGCCCTCCCCCCCGCCCGCACCTTGGCGAGCAGCACGTGAGCCCCCGCAATCTCCTGCTCCGCCTTCTCATCGTCTGTGATGCGCCTGAGCTTGCCGTCCTGCGTGGTCACCACATCCACCTGGTGGGGCGCCGAACGCAGCGCCGTTTAGAGCAGCAGCGGGGGCTTTAGCACGCAAGAGCAATGAGGCTGGCATCAAGCAGGGTCAAAGGTGCCATGTGCCGCATGGGGCGTGCCCATCGTTTGGTGGCAACGCTGCCGCACACCTTGGCGCCTGTCACCCTGCCATCCACTTCCCTGCCAGTTGTGCCCCAAATCACCGTGCTCCACCACTTGGGGGCGGCCATGTGGTTGAACTCCTTGTCACCAGCCGCCAGGGTGCCGCCCGGAATGGCAACGCCGATCTGCTCGGGGCCAACGGCCAGGCCGCCGTTGCCCTTCCCCACCGCTTTTGTCTCATCCCCTGCTTCAGCAGGCCGCTCGGCACCCTCCCCGACAGCCTGAGCTGCGCCAGCGGTGCCGCCGCCGCCGCTTGTGTGGCGGCCCTTGGTCTTGAGCCTCTTCATGACGCGGCCCGTGGCGTCCGACTCTGTGAGCTGCTTGGCTAGCTCCACCACATCCTCCGCGG
>NW_014011095.1:0-6516 GCF_000611645.1 Monoraphidium neglectum
ATCGGGAGGGGGGGCCGGCTGAGGGTATTTGGGCGCGGGTGTTTGCGGGCTCGGGGCGTGGGTGGCGCCACGACGGTGCCGCGAGGCTGAGCAGCGTTTGATGGATACGCAAGGGGACGAAGCATCTGGTGCATGCGCTCCCTGCCTGGTGGCTCGATCGATGCGCGAGACTCCGGGCAGTCGCAGCACGAGCAATGCAGCGGCCTGCACGGCTGCGCATTGCAGTGGCAGACACGCCGCCTATTGGCAGCAGGGAGCGCCATACGTATCATAAAAATCCTTCACATAATGATTATGGTGCCATGGCACGCTCATTGCGTGGGCTCCTCCGCAACGCTCGCGGTGAGTGAAGCCCGGCGATCTCCAAGCGCAGTAGACCGTTGACATCTCACCTCCACAATATGGCGGATGTCCTTATCAGCCGGCACGTAGAAGCTCCTCACAAGCGGGGCCATATCGAAGCAGGATTCTGTATTGCAACAGCGGGTACGTACAAGTATATCCGTGGTGAACCAGAGCAGTGGTTTGATTGAGCAGGGGAAGCCTCACAAGGTGGGAGCCAAGCCGTGCCAGCCGTCCATGTCCCCTCAGCATGAGCAGAATCACAGCACTCAACTGCTGTACAGCAACGCAATCCAGCAATGCAGCGGACACAATTCAAAGTCGTGGGATCAAACGCCTTGTGCATACTGAGATGGTTGTGGATTGCCCAGTTGGTGGGTCGATAGGGCAGTCGCCTGCGCCGCCCATCTGGCCTGCCATCCCTGACAAGTGCAGCACAAGGGCCCCGCACGGGCACCGCACGCCGCCACGTGCATTCGCCCGCTCTTTTGAACCAAAGAGGATGTGATCCCCCTCTCTGCCCGCAATGGCGTGTGCTGCCGCAGGCAAACCACTGCAGTTTAGAGCTGCGGTTCGGGCGAGGGGGGGTGGTTGCGGGGGGCGGTTGGTAGCGTGTGTTCTGCCCTTGATTGCCCTCATCAGTGTGCAACTCCACACAGCATTCGCACCAAGAGCAACAGAGTTGCACCGTCGCAACAAACACGCCCCGCCATGCTTGCTTTGAGACCATTGCAGTACTGTACTTGCATTTACCGCGCTCCTTGCTTTAATTCCAACCTCAGAACCTTGACACACGCGAGCGCTCCGCGAGAAGAGGGCAGACCAAAACTGCCGGAGTCCACGTCGTCATGCAGAGGCATGGAGCTAATCCCTGCCATCAGGCACGCCAGTGATACACAGCACCGCGCCCATGGGCTTGCAATGGCCAACTTGTGCGGGGCTTGCTGCTTTTACCCGAGCAGAGCAAGCACCGGCAAGCGATTAGGCGCATCGGTGCGGAGCTAGGAACGTGTGATCATCATCACGTGTGTGCATACAGCCATCCAAGGCTGTCCCAGCATGCTGGTTATGAGTTTTTCTTGCCTGCGCATGCACAGGATGCATGCTTCAGAGCGCTTGTGACGCCACTTCCGACACATCCTACGTGTGCCGCTTGGAGAGACTCCGCCAGTGGGTGCAAGCCGGCCAGCAGTCAAGCGAACACCGCAACCCGAGCATCGGAAATCAGTCAGTGTGGCGGTACTAGGAGGGCGTTGATTTATTGATTGACGAGGGGTAGGACAAACGGGTGCGGGTCGATCACCACCGTGGTCATCAGTGTTCAAGCATACACGTGCATGTACATCATCGTTCTGGAAGGGATCGAGCATAAGCAGGAGCGTGTGTCAGCAGGGCGCAGCCCAGTGCCGCATAATGCGGAAATTGTCGATGAAACAGATAGTGTGCGTCCACGAGGTCGCCAGAAGGGTCTGTGAGTCCCCCTTGCAGCTCCTGGGCATGCATTCACCAACGGTCAGCGTGCCTGCCTTCTCCCAGCAGTAACCAGCTAATGGCGCCCTAGCAGTACATCGTGCAATGTTGCCATGTATTCTTTAAAATCGCCCCTTCCGGTCGTGGGATGGGCCACCGAACAGCTTGGGCCTGGCACTGCTAGCACAAGCAGTGCAGTAGTCGTGACCACACCGCCAGCGCGTCCGTCACTCCGCTCCCGTGAACACCAACAGCTGCATTGCTTCCTGTTCAGCACTGAGATTGGGCGCATAGTGCGCTGAGCAATTGTTTCAAGACAGGGCAGCGCTGTACAAGCGCCATTGCCGATCGCCCTTGTAGCGAGTTCTGGATCCGGCCATCTCGTACAGCCTAGGCCAGTGCAAAACTTGACTCTGTTGTTTCAAATAATCAACCAGCAGAATGTCTGACGCCGACAGCCTGCCTCCGCTGGAAGGGGCCTCCTCAGACGAGGACAACGCTCTTGCTGAGGATGTACCCAGTGTAGAAGGTGAGTTGACACGTGTGGAGCACTTCCTGCGAATCGTACCTCCTGGGCGGTCGCAAAGCACGCAGCGACACATGTGCGCGTGGTGCATGCTCTGCATGCAGCATGAGCAACCGCAGCAGTAACGGCGCCATGTACGCATGCACGCCACCCCCGTGCGGCTGTATTGGCACCGGATACCGATGGCGCAAGCACCGTGCTGAACAATATACCTCGGAAGCTGATGCCTGGGCTGGCCACGAGGCGCTGGGCAGCAGGCCCGTCGATCTCCTTTCCCGCACCCTCGGGACCACCTCTGCCCGCACCTTCGCTCGCTCACACCACGCCAGGTGCTGCGGCCGCCAGCGGGGCCAACGGTGCTGCACCCACGGGAGGGGGTGCGCGCGCCGCCACAGCCCACTTTGGCGTGGCACCTGAGAGCGACGCGGGGGCCGTGAACAGGGCGCCAGGCGGCGGCAGCGGCAGCGGCAGCGGCGGCGCCGGCGCCGGCGCCGGCGGCAGGCCTAGCGGCAGCGCTAGCAGCCAGGACCCGCTCCTGCAGCGGCCTTGCCCCATCTGGCGCGTTCCAGAGGGCGCCGACGGCGCCTCTGCGGCGCCCGATCCCGACTCTCTGCCAGACCCCTCCCCGAACCGCCTCGGGCGGCCGCCATGGGTGCTGCCGGGCGGCGGCGTGCCGCTGATGTTTGGCGGCGCAGGCGCGCCGGCGGGCGGCGCGGTGACTTTCCAGCTGCCGCAGTCACTCGCAGACGCCCTGGGTGAGCCGAGCCTCGCACACCCCGCTCCTTTGAGGGATTAGAAATGGGGCACCCCCCCTTGTGGCGGCGTTCAGGGGTACTTTGCATCATTGATAGGGTGACGCGATCACCCAGGACTCGCAGATTTGGTGTTTGCAAGACTCTTGTTTCATCTCATAGCGCCGCCTTCCAAACTTTGCTAGCCCCGCCCCCGAGAGGCGGTCGTCTCCACCCACACCCGACAAGCGCCCCTACCCAAGTCAACGCCCACCGACCACCGACCCCGCCCCGCAGGCGGCGCCATGCGCATCAACCTCGGCGCAGGGGTCAACTTGTCGATACAGATGACAGGCGTTGGGCCCAACGGCCTCCACCTGGGCGTCCCGGCCGGCATGGCCGGCACGGCTGGCGGCCAGGGCGGGCCGGGCGGAGGCGGCGGCGGGGCCGCCAACTTGCCAGAGCAGCCACTGTTCATGGCGCCCGCGCAGCGCGGCCCCGGCGGCGTCGTGAGGCCGCCGCCGGCCGCGGCGTTCGGCGCGGGCAGCACGCAAGGGGCGCAGGTGGAGTGGGGCGAGTTGGGCAGGCTTTTTGAGCAAATGCTGGCCACTGAGCCAGCACTCGGCGGCCAGCCGGGCGCAGCGGGGCAGGGGCCGTCGCAGCAGGCGGCGCAGCAGGCGCACAGCCTCCGGGAGCAGCAGGCGGCGCGGCGCGTTCTGGAGCAAGAGGCCGCGCTGCAGGCGCAGGAGCGCGCGGCGGCGGCGCGGCGGGCGGCGCGGCGGCACGGGCGGGCGTCGAGGCAGCTGGCGGAGGCGCGGCGCGAGCTGGAGGGTCTCTTGCTGGACGGGGCCCAACCAGGAGGCCGGCAGGGCCACGGCGCCGCGCCTGCGTCGGCGACGCCGGCCAGGGCTAGCGCTGCAGCAGCAGCGGATCCTGTTGCAGGCGCCGGCGGCGCGGGCGGCGGTGCGTCGGCGGCGGCGGCCGGCGCCGCGCGGCTGGCGCAGGCGCGGCGGCTGCCTAGCAGCTTCAACCCCTATCTGCTGGGCTTGGCGTGGGGGGCCAGCGAGGACGAGGGCGACGAGCAGCAGCAACAGCAGCAGCAGCAGCTGCAGCAGCAGCAGCAGCAGCTGCAGCAGCAGCAGCAGCACCAGCAGCAGCACCAGCACCAGCACCAGCAGCACCAGATTCAGCTCGCCGGCCCGGTCAGCCTGCAGGGTGCCAGTCCAGTGGCGGCACGTTCAGTTGAAACGGTGGTGGCTGCTCCCGAGGGCCTTCCGCCACCGCCGTCGGGCGCTGACGAAGACACACAAAGCAGCCGCCCCCCGCCCGCCAGCCGCCCTTCCAGCGACGACGAGGGTGACATGCCGCCGCTGGGCAGCAGCGAGAGCAGCGACGGTGGGCTGCCGCCGCTTGATGACGCGTCCGACAGCGACGACGGGCTCAGCGGCCTGCAGCTGGACAGTGACCCCGGGAGTGAGGTGTCGGATGGGCCCCCGCCGCTGGCGGAGTCTTCGGCGTCCGAAGATGCGGAGGGCGAGGACGGCAGCTTCTTCACGGAGGACGCTGACGAGGACCACGCGTCTGACGAGGACGAGGACGAGGATTACTACACCAATGACGGGGACGAGGACGGGAGCGAGGAGGAGGATGAGGAGGAGGATGAGGATGAGGAAGGGGAGTGGATGTACGATTCGGATGAGGAGCGCGCGGCAGCGGCGCCGCAGCAGGCGGCAGCACCCGCTGGCCTCTCCGGGCTGCACCAGCTTGTCGAGTCGCTGCAGGGCCAGCTGGCGGGGGCGGCGCGGGCGCCGGGGCTGCCCGGGCAGGTGGCGGTGCAGCACGTGCCCGGCGGCGTGGTGCTGCATTTTGGCATGCCGCTGGGCGCCGGCGGCGGCGCGGCTGCGGGGGGCACGCCGGCCGGGGCGGGCGCAGGCGCGCCCGCGGCGGCGTCGCCGGGGCGGCGTGTGCACCTGACGGCACGGCGCACGGGGGGCACGCGCGCCGCGGCCGCAGGGGTTGCGAGCGGCGCCGCGGCTCAGCAGGAGCAGGTGCTGCAGCTGCTGCGGATGCAGGTGCAGCAGCACGAGCAGCAGCAGCTCCAGCAGCAGCAGCAGCAGCAGCAGCAGCGGCGCGTCTCCCTGGACGATATGCCCCCCCTCGCGTCCGACGACAGCGCCGACGGCATGCCCGGCCTCCTTGCCACTGAGGAAGGGGACGACGACCCCTGGGGGCCGCCCCAGGGCCCCTCAGATCACCGTGGCGGCGGCAGCGACGACGACGAGGACGCGCCGGGCCTGATCGCGACGTCCGAGGGTGAGGACGGCGCCGCGGCGGCCTGGGGTCCCGGCGGCGGCGGGGGCGGCGGCGGCGGCGCTGAGGGCGGCGGCAGCCAGATGGACGTGTCGGAGGGGATGCCGGGACTAGGCAGCGGGCTGTCGTGGTCGGGGTCGGGCCAGGACGGGCACACGGATGAGGTGGAGGAGGACAAGGGGGACGAGGCGGGGCGTGAGGGGGACGGCGGCAGCGGGTGGGCCCGCGAGGAGCGCGAGCGCAAGCGGCGGCGGCAGGGCGCGGCGAGCGCGGATGGGGACGCGGGCGGCGACGGCGGCGGCGGCGGCGGCGGCGGCGACGACGGGGGCAGCAGCGGCAGCTGGGAGACGGCGGCGTCGGGCGAGGCGCGCGGGAGCGGCGGAGAGGGCGAGGCCGAGGCGCCGCCGGCGGCGCCGGCACCGACGCCGCCCAGGGCGGCGGGGGCGCGCGGCGGAGCCGCCGCCGCGGGGGCCTCCGGGCACCAACCTGCGGGCGGCGGCCTGAGGCTGCAGCGCGGGTTCCTGTTGCCGCACACCTCCGCCTCCTCCTCAGCCTCTACACCCAAGCCCCCACCCAAGCCCGCACCTGCGGCTGCGGCCGTCCCGCCTGCCGCGCCCGCAGGGCCGAAGGGCCTGCCCGCGCTCGCGCCGGCGCGCGCGCCGACGGTGCGCGAACTGAAGCGGCGGCGCGCCGCGCGCGTGCAGGGGCTGCTGAGGGACGGCGCGTACGTGAAGCAGCTGCTGCAGGGCATGGAGGGCGTGGACCCGAAGAGCGCAGTGGTCTGGCGCGTGGCGACGCTGCTGGGCGCGGGGCCGATCACGGGGCGGCCTGCGGTGGCGCTGCCGCCGGCGCTAGCGGCGCTCGACAATTATTGGGCGGAAACGGCGGATTGAGGGGAGGGGGTCGTTCCTGCCGGCGGCCCTGTTTGGCGTGGACGTGGGCGCTGTGGTGGGGCCCCGGCGCAAGCTGCGCAGTGGTAGGTGCACACATTTTGCTGTGGACAGACGTCGAGGCGGCGGCGCCACCCGATGGACTGGGTGGATTGAGGGGCGGCCCCCTTGATTGCAGTGAGTGGACGGGACGCCCTGGCGGGGCCCCGCCGCAAGCCGCACGATGGCGGGGGTTTGCGTTTGCTGG
>NW_014011095.1:7039-7718 GCF_000611645.1 Monoraphidium neglectum
GGGCCCCGCCGCAAGCCGCACGATGGCGGGTGTTTGCGTTTGCTGGCGTGTGCAGATACACCGAGGCGCTTGCGGCAGCGCTCGCCCTGCGCACGGGTGCCGTCCAGTGCCTGCCGCTTCAGACATGTCCCGCGGCCTCCGGCATCGGTCTGCATGCTGTGGCGCTGCAAGCGAGAGAGCATGCGTCAGAGTTTTTGGGGCGCATGGCCAAGGCAGGTGGCGTGGGGTGATTGTCCCCTTGGGTTCATTTGAGTCAGTCGGCCGGATTCTTCCCTGTCTTTACCGCACGCAGGTGTCATAAATGCATGCGCATAGCCCGCACACGCTTAGTCGAATCGTCCAAGCTACTGTAGCTTACAGCGTTTGAGCGAAAAACAAACAGCCGCTTGGGAGCGCCAGCGCCAGCGCGCCTGGCGTCGCACGCGCCCCCACCACCTCGCCCGCCTCATTGCACACGTGCATACGTGGACGCTCGGCTGCCACAGCCTGATCGCGCGTTCCCCTTCTTCCCAGTCCGGCTGGGCCTTTTTTCGCCGCTGCCACTGCATGCGGGTGAGGGCTTGAGCGTCCTGCTTTTCGCCAAAAGCGAGGTGTCTCGCAGCCGGCCGCATCCTGCAGAGCAGCGGCGCGTGAGCGCGCCCCACAGCTGCCGGGCGCGGCGCACCCCCCCCCCCCCCCC
>NW_014011095.1:7923-9637 GCF_000611645.1 Monoraphidium neglectum
CCCCCAGGCGGCGGCGCGCACGCGGCCAGCCTCGGGGTCGGTCCCGCCCGTCGCGTGCGATATGCCTGTAAAATTGTAACCTTATGTATTCCACGACGGTTACATCAGACATGAATTGTTTTATGATCAAGGCAAGAAACCTCAAAATTCAGGATTGTCCAGTGCCCGGGCCCGTCTGCTGCAAGTGCTGTTCGAATCAAGGTATGCACATGCACGCGAAAGAAACAAGACAGGTGCGCTGCGCACACTCAGCCGCCGCCAGCGGGCCGAAGCAGGGTCGAAAGCCGCTCTGCGGCCCGCAGCACGGCGGCGTCGCTCACGCCCAGCGCCTGCGCCGCGGCCAGCACCTCGCGCGCGCAGTCCGGGAGCCCCGTCAGGATGCCAGCACCGGCCGTGCGCCGCGCCGCGCGCAGCGGTCGCCCCGGCCGCGCGGCCGCGCCAGGCCACGGCCGCCACGCGCTGCCGCGGCCGCCATGGCCGATCACGCCGGGGCCACGGCTCAGGGGCGGCAGCTTGCGCGGCAGCGCCGCCCACCAGCCCGGCCCCAGATCGCCCCTCTTGCAGCCATCGCTGCCGCTGCCCTTGCCGCCACCATTGCCGCCGCCACTGTTGAGCCCTACCAGGACCAGCTGATCTGGCAGCCGCGCTATCACAGGCAGCAGGAGCCGCGGCGCCGCCGCCCGCCCCCGTCGCCGCGCCCTGCCGCCCCCGCTGCCGCCACCGCTGCCCTCCTCGCTCTCAGCTGCGCTCTCGCTCTCGTCGCTGCCGCTCCCGCCCTCGTCGCTGCTGCTCACCCAATCAGACTCAGACCCGCTGCTGCCTCCGCCCCGCCGCCGCCGCGCTTTGCGCCGCTGCGGGGCTCGCTGCGCACCGGCGGAAGGCGCGCGGGGCCCGCGGCCGCCGCCGCCGCTGCCGCCGCCGTCACTACTGCTGCTGCTGCTGCTGCTGCTGCTGCTGCTGCTGCTGCTGCTGCTGCTGCTGCTGCTGCTACTACTGCTTTGGGTCCGCTGCTGCCCCGCCTGCTCCTGCCGCTGCTCCCGGGCCTCCGCTGGCGCTCGCCGCAGCCGGGCAGAGCGCCTTGGCCCCGGCCCGGACGCTGCCGCGGGCATTCGCTGCTCCCCAGCATCACGCTGGCGCTCCTGCCCTCCAGCAGCGCCGCCGCCGGTCTCTTTCGAGCCGCTGACGCCGCTGATGCTGCCGCCGCCGCCGCCGCCGCGCCGCCTGCGCGCGGCGACCACGGGCGCCTCCTCCGCCTGCCGCCCGCCCAGGCGCGCCCGCCAGGCGTCGGCGTACGCGTCGACCGCCTCGGGCAGCTGCCACGCAGGTGCGGCGCGCCAGGCGGGGCCCAGCCCCTGGATTGGCGAGTAGCTGCCGAGAAGCCGCCGCAGCTCCTGCCGGACGCGCTCGACCTCCGGCCAGCCGGCGCGCCTGGACCGTGTTTGGATTGAAATGCAAATTAGGATGCCAATTGTCGAGTTGGAATCGTCACGTTCTTGCAGAGCGGCGCATCACACGGAGCCCTGCCCACACAGCCTCATCGCCCCTTCCCCGAGCATGCACAGCCTGGCACAGACGGCTGCCCCAGCCGCGCTGCACAGGCATCAACCAGCCGCAGCTGCCCCAGCGACGACCACCGTGCACCCACGCCCCATCAACGCCCGCGAGCGCACCCGCGCCACGCGCCCCGCGTAGATCCCGCCGCCCGGCGCGGGCC
>NW_014011094.1:0-8908 GCF_000611645.1 Monoraphidium neglectum
CCCCTCCCCACCCCATGTGCTGACCTGGTAGAAGCCGACCGTGTTGACCAGCAGGCTGATGTTGAGGCTGGCGATGGACAGGTTGGCAATGACCGAAAAGTACAGGTTGTCTGGGGGTTTCAAAGGGGGCGGAGGGTGGAAGGGCGGGAAGGAGGGCAGGCGTGGATGGTGGGTGGGGCCGCCGATGGCGTGGGGTAGAGCGCGATCCACATGGTTGGCAGGGCGGTGCCAAAGCTTGGCAGGCCAGGGTTGCGAACGCGCGGTCCCGTGGGCGCCTGAACGCACAGCCGCCCCTGCAATTGGGTTTGCCTGCCCAAAGCGGCTGGCTGGCGTTCGGCCGTTCGACTGACCCCCATGAATTGAATGCACGCTTTCACCCACCACCGTGCATGCAGGCCAGAAGCCGCACCCTGCCCGCTGCGGTCCGCGCGCCGCACCTCTCCATGGTAGCTTTGGGTGCTGCACGCCTGTTATCAATGACTGCAGCTTCAGGCTGAAGGCTGACGCCAGGAAATGCAGCGCTGACAGGGTCGTGGCTGCGCATCAACGTGGGAGCGTGTGAGGGGTGTGAGCGGCGAGAGGCGCACGCGCCTGTTGCTGATGCTCCCACCCACCTGTGCTCGTGAGCGGTGGGATGCTGCAGTATGGCGCGAAGCAGCGCAGCAGTTCTATAGTTGCCTTTGACAAGGCGGGAGAGCGGCAGCTTGCAGGAAGCGGAGACCTCGGCATTCCTTCGTGCAACCGCCTTCCAACCGCTGCGCACACGGGCACAGCGGCTTTTCCCGTGCCCCACACGCACCAAAGGTAAACTTGTGCCCCTTCTTCGGATCAATAAGGGCCTGTGCGAGCAGCCAACAAGCAAAAATTGTGCTTTGTCTGCTGCTGCTGGATGAATGCGCAACCCGATTTGATGCACAGCCGCTGCATGCTGGGGGCGACGCATCGACGCAGCAGGGTGGGGACGTCTGTCTGACGTATCTGTGCGGCCATTGTGACTACCAATAGCTAACCATTGCGCTGAATCAAGCCGCAAACTGGGCGCTCTCACCTTGTTCACAAAGACGATGATCACGCTGGTGGACACGTTCATGAACCATGCCAGCACATCATAGAGCTGTTTCTGGGCAGGGCTCTCCATGGCTGCGGCAAGCCAGTGTACCGAGCGGTCCTCGCTACGGTACTACTTCTCCGGTTGTTCTAGGCGTCAAGGAGTTCAGCCACCCCGTGAATTATATCTTTCCTTGTTCTTCAAAAAGACAGACTGTGCCTCCCTAGCCGGCGGGGCGCTCCTGATCACAAGCGCACTGGTTGGGGATGCTGTTGAGGTGCTTTGAATTCATGAGTTGCTGCTCAGGCGGGTAGGATGTAGCTAGCCCATCGCTTCAAACACTCACAGACACATTCAGTTCGAGCTGTATATCATATGAGGAAGGCATCATCAATGCCGTCGTCACCGGGTGAGATGCGAACAGGGCAGCTGCGGCGGACAGGAGGCAGGGGTCATCACCCATGCCACCCCGAGGGCCTCATCCACCAAGCTGCCCGAGGGATGTGGAACCAGATGGCAAAGACACTTGACAGCTGCTGGTTGTCACACGGATGTACGTGCCACCAAACACCGATCCCTTCCAGCAAATACAGGGGGTTTCACAAAGGTTGTCCTGTTCCTTCGCACGCGGCTCAAGGGGCCAACTGATAACACCTGGTGGGAAGGAGGGACCAAGCTGCTGCTGCTCCCTACAAAACTACTGGAGCTTCAAACCACCAACACCACATGCAACATGCGGCTTTCCGAGGCATGGCGGAAGTCACGCGTCCTGTCAGTCACATGCACACGCCCTGTCAGCATGCGTGGGTTGTGCGGGTCTGTGACCGACGCTACAAATGCTGCTCGAATCAGGGCAACAAGCGGACCTGCTAATCAAACCTCATGTGGTATCCTCTTGAGCACTGACGCACACTCCGCCATGTATTTTGGTGTCCTGCAAAACCCCAAGCATCCTTCAGGGGTCAGGCCACTCGAAAATGCGGGCGCCGCTGTGCTTGTCCCCTCAGTGTCGGGGTGATGGGCCTTGACGCCGTGCTTGGGCCTTGGCCCCTCACCCAGGGAAGGCTGGGAAGGCCGGGAACGTGATCGGCGAGAAGCCCGGGAACGAGGAGCCGAATGATGGGAGCGAGGGGAACCCCGGGATGCTGCAGGAAAGGAGTGGGGGTGCGGGGGAGCACAGTGGTGCGGGCGGGGGCGTGGTCAGCGGGATGCAGTGCTTTGTGGGAAGCTGAGCAGGGTGGGGTCTGCTTCTGCCACCAGCACGCGGGCGAGCGGTGGGGCAGCGGATGGTAAGCAGGCATGGAGTGCACTGAGCGTTGCGCAGAGTCAGGAGCAGTGGGCCCCTCACTTGAAGGCGAACCCGCCGCCGCCACCACCACTACCACCACCACCACCACCACCACCAGACGGCGGCGGCGGCGGCGACTCGGGGGGCGCAGGTGCCACGGGGGCGTCGGGCTTGATGTTGCACACCCCGAGGATGCGCGACGAAACCTCGGCCCCGGCCCTGGCCGAGGCGCCCTGCGGGCCGCAGCGGGCTGCAAGGAGGCGTGATGGCTTAATGTCAATTGGGCCGGTGTGAGCGAGTTGAAACTGTTATCGCGCAAGCGGCACCGAGGATGGAGGAGGAGTTGCAGCCGCGCGCCCCCTGGCTGGCCTGGTATGGAGGGACCATGCACTTGACATCGTTTTAATCAAGAACGCCACGCTGGATCACTCGATGCGGCTGGGGGCTGGCGTTTGCAATGTTCAGCTGCATGGATTTGGTCGGTGTAGCAGCTGCACAGCACTGGTTGCGCGTGCAAGCACCGCGGCACTTCCATTGCCTGCGGGCTCACCATAGGCAAAGGAGCGAGCCTCCGTAATAACTGTGTGCGCGCAGGCAGACCGGGGCGAGCGGCGCACGCAGCTCAGCAGGCCATCTACAGTGTGACCCACACGGTGCCACCGGGTGGCAGGCTAGGTCACGCCACAAGAGGCGTCGATGTGAATTTGCGCGGTCTGCCTTGTGCTGCTGTTGACGACTGCCGCCACCGACCCAGACTGGGGCGTACATGCACTTTCCAGCAGCCATCACATGCACCAAAAGAGCTGAAGGCGGCAATCATGTCTCTCTGGCCTCTTGCCGTGCCAGAGCGCAGCCCCTGTCCCCTCGCTCTTCCGGCCAACCCCACAACCCCTTCTCACCCGTGCAGCCTGTCTTGGGGTCTTTGTTGATGGCAATGCTGAGCGCCTCGGCATACGCCTTCATGTGTGTTTGGTGTGTGTGGTGGCGGGGAAGAGCAAAGGGGCGCGGCGTGTATGGGGAGGAGGCTAGGGGGAGGGCGCAGGGGCCTGCTGTGTGTGTGGGTGCAATCGCCCAGAGCGCGGGCTATCGCCTCGTCCCGCAAAGAGATTGCGCGCCACGATTTCCTCACAAGTGGTTTGAAAGGAGTAATAATAATAATGAGTAGTACTAATTGCTTGAATCAGCGCACCACAAGCCCTCGGCAAGGCGTCCCCTTTTGTCAACGGCATCCCACTGACAAAGCGACTTCCCAGAACCTGCAGGGCCCCAGCCTAGCCTCAATCGTGTGCTCGTGCGTCAGCCAGCGCGCATAGCCATACACATGACATGTATTGTATGCAGCCGGTCCACCCATCAGCCCCTTCCCCCTGCTTCTCGAGCGCTTTCACCGACTGGTCAGCGCACCTCGGCGGCCGCACCGCCCTGGCAGAACACGGCAGCCGTGGCTTGGGCCAGGCCGGTTGCCTGGGCGCCGCCGGCGGATATGGCGGTGGCCATCGATGCGGCGTAGCTGCGGGGGACACAAGGTCAAAGAAGACCACAGAACAGGCCTGAGCTCAGCAGCAGAGCGCCGCTCAGCCACAGGGGTGGTAGCAGAGGCCCCTCCTCTCACCTCAGCTGCTGCAGCGGAATACCAATGGACACTACTGCTGGATCTGCTGGCAGCGGATCAGGCGCAAAGCCGGTGACACGAAATTTCAGCGGGCGAGCAGCCACTCGGCAGCTTTTTTGCCGCTCGCGGCCACACTCACGCGTCGCGAGCCTGGGTGCCGCCCTGCTGGATGGCACTGGCAACGGCCGAGGCGTAGGACTGCACAACGCCGCGCTGGCGGGCGGCTGCAAACCTGCAGGCATGGAAATGTTGGAGGGGGCGCTAGCTGTCACATCTCGTGAGAATTGATTTCTGTGTGCATGCTGGTTGCATGGTGTGGTCTGTGCTTGGCGGTTCAAGTGTGTGGGTGGCACCAAGGGCGCAGCAGGGGCTGCAGCCGCGCGCCTAACGGCAAGCTCAGCGAGGAGGGAGCGCTCACGCGAGGGACTGGCTCTGGGCAAAGCTCTGCGTGACACCCTGGCTGACGGCCTGGGTGGCCGTCTGGGCGAGCGCCTGGGAACGTCGGGCGGGGCGGGGCGGGGACGGCGGTCGGGGTGCGCGTGTTGGACCAGTGAGGCGTGTGATGAGGTTGACGGTCTGCCCAACACAGTCTGAGTTCAGGAGGAGGATGGTTGAACACCTCTGAAAATCATGGTTGTCAGCACATCAACAAGAGCAGTGATGCTTGCACATCAGTGGGGGGTACTCGTGCATTGATCACCATTTTGCAGCCTGCGCCCCCCCAAACCCATGGATGCCGTCTACACCCAATCCGCGGACCCATTCTGGCCCCAAACGCCACGCATGCTTGATCACGCCCACCCGCCCGCACCTGCGCGGCGGCCTGTGTGTTTTGGGCGGCCGCATCAGTCGAGGCGACGGCCACAGAGGCGGCCAGGGAGTTGGTGGTGCCCTGGCGCTCGGCCACGCTGAAGGCCTGGGCGGTCGCTGACGCAAAAGACTGCGTCGGAGGGGGGGGGCGCAGAGGCTAGGAAGGGGGCATGGGCGCGGCCGGCAGCGGGCAGGGCAAGCGTGTATTCCTAGACTGGGAAAATCGTTGGGGACATGACGATTTGCCCGTCATGGCGCTACCGCGAGCGAGACCACAAAGAGCGGATGCATCCGCCAGGCGCCGCGCGGATGTCAAAAACCGTTTTTGAGCATGTGACATGCTCTTTTTATGTCGGCCCCGTCATCCAATAGGAGCAGCTGGGGTCCATCCAGGCGTGCGGTCTGTCATCCGCAGCCCCACCTGCGAAACGCCCTGGTTGACGCTCTGCACAAAGGACTGCGCCAGGACCTGGCTGGCCGCCACTGGGTTGGACGCCGCGCTCTGGGCGGTGGCCTGCGCAACACCACGCACAGACAGGCAGCCGATATGGAAGACGGCGGGGTGGGAGTGAGGCTGGGTGCGGGACTGGTGTGGAGGGGGGTGCTGGGGACGCAACCGACGAGGGATGCACAGCACAGGTGTGTGGGCGCGCGCGGCTTCGGGTTGATCCAGGGCAGTGAGGACGGCAGCACCGCCTTGACACGCAATTTCACTCAGTCCCCATGCAGTGGTGGGTGGAATGCACAGCCCCCGTCTTTGAACACGCCCCTGATTTCGAACAACTTGAAGGGTGCCCCCCGCTCACCTGCGCCACGGCCTGCGTGACCTGCGTGGTCGTCCCCGCCTGCTGCGCCGCCGACAGCGCCTGCGCCTGCGCCGCCGCGAAGCTGGAGGTAGCGCCGCGCGCGACCGACGCGACGCCCGCGGAGGCGAGGACGTTGGCGGTGGCGTCGGGGTTCTTGGCGGCCGCCTGGGCGGTTGCCTGCGCGATGGAGTTGACGTTGCCGGACTGTGCGGCCTCGGCGACCGCGGCAGCCACCGCCTGGGTCGCCGCGCCGCCCCCGGCGGGAGCCGACGAGATGGCCTGGTGCGGGCAGAGTGGGGGGTGCCAGGGGGCTGCTTGAGGCACGCAGGGGCTGAGTCAGTGTTGCCAACCGTGCACCTGGGGCCAGGGTGATGTCAGTATTGGTTCAGTGCGGGCGTCACTATTACATGCGTCACTTATGGTATCCAACCATCGAAGACTGCCAGCCCACGACGGGGTCACAGCAGGAGAACCGCACACACAGATTCACAAAGCGGCAAGAGCGAGCTGCACACCTGAGCGGCTCCGGAGACCTCGCCAGACTGGAGGGAAGCGAGCGCCGCGGGCGCCGCCTGGGACGCGGAGGGCGCAGGGGAGGCGCCTGCAAGGGGGGCAAGGGATGTCTTGTTGGAGCCTGCGATTTTTGATCCGGGGACCAGGGTGCAACCAGCCATAGGGTAGTGACGGGATAGGGGCTGACGAGGCGGCCCTCAGAGGGCTGGTCGGAGCCTCTAGTGCTGCCTGCTGCTGGGGCCACAGCAAAGCCCGAGTGGCGCTCGGCGTGGGCGCCGCGATTCACCTGGGGAAGGTGAGGCGGACGCGTAGGGGTTGGGTGACCCTCCTTCCGTGGACGGGGAGGCGCCCGGGGCCGGGGAGGGCGATGCGCCGGGTGAGGGGGATGGGGACTCTCCTGTGGCATCGCAGGCGACGGGGCGAGAGTGGCGGGCTGAGCAGCGTGAGCCAGCGAGGCGGCGCTGCCGAGTCTGCTCGAGGCGTGAGCGGGCACTTTGGGTGGCGAACGCTTGAGGCGCGTGACGTTTGTCACAGAATGATGGGCGTGAGCTGCCTCGGGGCACTGGGCAGCCCGCTGAATCAAGGGAGGGGTGAACTCACCGGCCTGCGGGGACGGAGAGGGCGATTCGCCGGCGGCGGGGGAGGGCGAGGGCGATTCGCCGGCGGAGGGGGAGGGGGACGGTGACTCGCCTCCAGCAGCCGGGGAGGGAGATGGTGACTCTCCAGCGCTCGGCGAGGGGGACGGCGACGCGCCGCCGGAGGGAGAAGGGGATGGCGACTCTCCGGCAGCGGGGGAGGGCGAGGGAGATTCGCCCCCAGAGGGAGAAGGGGATGGGGACTCGCCAGCTGCGGGGGAGGGAGATGGTGACTCTCCAGCTGCCGGAGACGGTGAGGGCGACTCCTCTCTGGTGCCAAACACGTCTTCTGCGGCTTGAGGGCGGCCCCTCGATCCTGGCGGGCCCTGAGGTCCGCCCCCACCACCGCGGCCTTGCAGCAGCGCACGAGCGGCGGTTGCGGCGCGGCCTGCGGACGCAAAATATCGAAACGGCGTGTATACGACTGCCCTTGGTGCGATGTGTGGTATGAACGAGGTGCGCCCTGCGTTCCACAACGCATTTTTGCGCTGGAACGGCTCTCGACTCCACGGCGCGCTCGCTGGGCTCGCGTCGTGTCTTGAATGCGCAATATACCAGGTATAAGATCCTCCGCTTTACAAACGAGGTCATGCCCTCGCACATTCTCGCACCTGGCGGGGCGGGTCGTGCGATGGCGCCGCGGGCAGCGATACCCAGCAGCATCACCACCGCTATCATCGCCGCCATGGGGCGGCACCGTGCGCTCTGCTGCCTCACCATCGTTGCGGTAGGGCCCGCGGCCAGGGTTCAGGTGGATCGCGCGGTCCAATGGGGGGTGAGATCACAGCGACCCCACGTCAGCACCAGGATCCAGGGGAACTTACTCAAGGACGATCAGGAAACGTATAAACAACTGTGCGGTGCGCTTGGCAAGCAAAGCTCCGCATTCCACATGACTGGCTGCCCGCGGCTTCCCGCCGCCGTCGCGTCGCCAAATCAGATCAAACTGCCACCTCCTGCGCGCAGGAGTGTGACCTCCTTGCTGGTGACTGGTTTGTTCCAGGGAGTCGGCCCGCGGGATCGCCGCCGCCATCTGCATCTCGCCCAGTGGGACCCACAATCACGCGCGGGGCAGCTTCGCACATCCACAGACGCTCTCATAAGTCAGCACGACAGTTCCAATTACTCTGGCAGCTCAACGCGTGACGTCACTCCGAGTAGAAGCCGTTGAACCCCAGCGCCCCCAGCAGCGCGTCCACCTCGTCATCGCCCCCCAGCTGCAGCGCCCGATTACGCAGGATGCGGAGCAGGTACGCGCGCCCCGCGCCCCAGCCCGCCGCGGCGGACGCGAGCTCCCCGCGCAGCGCGGCGACCTCCAGCGCCGTCGCCGCCGCCGCAGCCCCCGCCATCCCGTCGTCTGGCACCTGTTCCCGCCCCTGCTGCTGCCGCCCCTGCTGCTGCTGCTGCTGCTGCTCCTGCTGCCGCCCCTGCTGCTGCTGCTGCTGCTGCGGGCGCCTGGTCCGAAGCCCCCCGGGCCTGCTGCCGTCGTCCGCCGCCGCCGCCTGCGCCCGCAGCTCTAGCAGCCGTCTGTGCGCGCGGCACGCCCTGAGGGCGACGTCCGCCAGCTGCAGCAGCGTCAGCCCGATGTGGCGCCACGTCGCGCCGCGGCCGCGCCCGGCGCCCTGGCAGCACTGGCGCAGCACGGCTTCCTGGAAGGCCGCGTGGGAGCGCCGCACCTCGTCCAAAGACGACGCGGCCGCCAGGCCCTGCGGCGACGCGGGGCAGGGTTTGCGCGGGCAGCGCGGCGCAGCGCTTGAGGGGAAGGGGGAGGGAGGGCGACGGCGCAGACCCTCGAGAGAGGTCCCGCGCGAACTCAGGCTGCTGCGCCGCCCCGAGCGCCAGGGCACTCTCCGGGGCGTGTGGCATGACCCTCGGCCCCTCTTGCCCCTCCTGATGGGGCCCCGCGGCAGCAGTTGTCCGCGATTTGCCCTCCCCCTGGGTCGCCGCCACCGCGGGGCCCCGCCGCAGCCGCGCACCTGCTCCAGGTCTGCCCAGGCGCCGTGCGCCAGCCGGTCCATCACATACTGCTGCAGCGCCCCCAGCAGGTGCCCCATCTCCAGCAGAAACAGGTGCTCCCCCGCAACCCCCAGCCACCGCCCCGCCGCCGCCGCCGCGGCCGCGCCTGCGGCCGCAACTCCTCCTCCGCCGCCGGCCGCCGCCGCGGCGCCCTGCGCGGCCATGTGCCGCGCGCGGGAC
>NW_014011093.1:0-8896 GCF_000611645.1 Monoraphidium neglectum
GTCCTGGTGGGCGCGGGGATGGGGTGGTGTGGGGTCTCGAGGGGTGGGGAAGGGCTGCTCACATCTGTGGCTGGTTGGGGGGGGGCTGGTTGTGTGCGAGGACAACAAGTTGTCATGCACCAGCTACGCCGTGGCAGCCGTAACCAGTCTGGGCGCCCAATGCCCAGGGGCGCTGGCTGGGCGCGACAAAGTTGGTGCCGCGAATACCTTGGGGGCGCCTTCAGCGCCTTGCAGAAGTGCCAGCGAGCCTGCAGGAAGAGAGGGAGCCGCCATCAGGGGGTGCAACGAGTGCCATGAATACAGCCCGCAGCACGCAGGCAGCCTGCGAGCGGCGGCCGCACGCTCATCGCGACCGCCGGAGCTGCCGCATCAACCTCCGACCACCTTGAAGCATCCCAACATATTGCGGGTACAGGACGCCGCATTGCCATTCAAAAAGTTGATGTGTACGTACATTTCTGGTGCCATGCATTCAAACGCTCGCCACAGTTCCGCTTCAATATGCTCTCTGGCGGCGCCCTGGGCGCGCTGGTGCTGGGAATGGTGGCCGCCGCCCTGTGGCGCCGCGGCTGGCCCCGCCACGCGGCGCTCGGCCTCGGGCCGGCGCCCCACTTTTCCGATGATCTGGAGGCAGCGATCGCAGAGATCTGGGACTGGTGAGCGCAACTACCAAGCCGTTTGACCGCCCCTGCCCCCGCTCAACGCTGCCCGTAGACCCTCTTTTGTCTGCCGGCTGCTTGCCGCCCAGAATACTCGCGTCCCCAATCCCCCTGCCACCTTGCATTACCCCCTCCCAATCATTGTCCCTCAACAGGGTGGCGGAGCCCATCATTTTCGGAACCATCGGGGCCAGCATCAACTTCTCCGCTCTGCCCGCCGGCGTCGCCGCACGCGCCGCGTTGATCGTCCTCACCGGTGCGTCGGCCGCCCCTTCTCCCCATCGCCATTTTTTGAAGGCAGCAGCTGCTTGCTGTCTGGTCGCTCTGCATCCGTGCTCAAAAAATCTGGTCCGCGTTTTCCTCTGAAACCGCCGAAAATCCCCGGTTTCAAAACTGCTTGAGGTGTGCAGGGCTGGCGGTGAGGGTCATCGCGACTTTTTTGACAATGTACGGGCAGGAGGGCCGCGCCGGGGACCACCCGTACAGTTTCCGCAGGTGCGGCGGCGCGCAGACACGCCGCTGCGAATGAGCGAGACGCCGCCTGGACAATATGGGGAATAATGGGCCTAGAGGGCGCTCGAACCCGACGGAGTGCTCTCAAACCGCATGCATCTGCGCCTCGGCAGAGGGGCGCTCGGGAGCGCAGCACGCAAGCGATGCCCCTTGGCACGGCGATGACGAAAAAGCTCCCTGGGTGCACCTGCTAGCCGGGAACGGCCACTCATGAGCCTTGTCTTGCCTCCTGCGGCCGGCCACCCTTTTGACACTGCCCCATGCCACCACCTGCTCCAGTCCGCAAGTCACCTACCTACCAAGTGAACCCCCAATTCACCTCACGCGCGCGAGCGCTCATTCACTGCACGCCTCGCTGCCACGAAATCGACTGCTTTGCCCCTACAGCCGCCTGTTCTTTGCCGTCGCGTGGACGCCGAAGGCGACAGTGCAGGCCGTGCTCAGCGGCACGCCGCTGCACCTTGTGAAGATCCTGAAATCAGGAGCCCCTGACTACGACCAGTGGCTGCAGTGGGGCCACGAGATCCAAACCACAGGTGAGCGGTTTCCTTTCTCACCGAGTCGCGCTCTCCCTTTGGAGCTGCGCCCTTCTTTTGTGGACAAATGAAGCATGAAACGATGGATTATGCGTGCGAACTGCCGCTGACTGGTGCGGACGAATGCTCGAGCAGGACTACACACGTGAGCGTGACGGCCGGCTAGCTGTGACGAGCTGGCCCGCCGGCCCCACCTGCATGCATGTCGGCGCAGATCATATGACCTTGTGTGGGCTTTCCATGCAGCGATGCCCTGCACCCTCGCGTACGTGGCTGACCCTGCTGAGCAACATCCCCCCCCCTGCCCCTCATGCTACGCCAGATCACCCCCCTCCCAAACACACACATATACACACACATACCTTCACGTGACCCTCTCCAGCGTCTCGCCCCCCCGTTTGCCAACCCCTCACCTCCGCCGCCGCCACGGCCACCGGTGATCCATCAGCCGTGTCCTGCATCCTGATTCGCATGCTGATCTGCAAGCTGACGTGCCTCCTGACCCGCCTCCTGATCTGCCAGGCGTGATCTGCATCCTGATCTGCGCGACCCTGGGGACCCTGCTGGTGCAGGTCTTTGGGCCAAAGCTCCTGGACGAGGTGCGCGGCTGACGGATGAGCTTCCATCATCAGCGGTTCAGGTGCCGCATCACAACCTGAGTTATTTTCATCAATTCATAAAGGAAGTGCGCCGATAGACTGAAGCTGCGGCCGCAGCACAGGTGCATTTACACCCCTCCCCCTTCCCACCATTCGCAGGCGCCTAAAGCTGAGGAGGAGCGGGAGTGCCTGACAGCACTGGCAGCCAAGGCAGACTCCGACGCCCTGCTGTGAGATACTTTCGATATTTGTTGATTATGTTGTTGGCGCTCTGGTCGACAATCGCCCCCGCCAGCAGTGCGTGGCCCCCGCTGCGGGCCCCCTCCCCTTCCCTCTGCCCCCGCCTCGCCCCTGCCGCCTCGGTGCTGGCGCCGCGCCGCTCATCCACCGGCTCCGGCAGTGCATACGCGGCGCGTGGGCCCGGGCCGAGCGCACCTGCGGTCGCATCCTCGCGTCGCCCTCAGCCGAGACCCTTTCATCAGCTTTCTTCCCCCTGTTTGCACGCACAACGCTCTGCCTTATCCTGTATACACAGCCAAACCCCCTCCCCCCAAGTCAACCTAAACCCCAACCACCGCTCTATCTGACTACCCCCAGGCTGGCCAACCCCCAGTCCGTTCAAGGGTCAGCCTTCACCGCCCTCCTCCTGCAGTACTTCGACCTCTCCAGATCGCTTAGGATCGCCGTAACCTCGGACGCCGCCGAGGACGGCGCGGCAGCCGCGGACGCGGCTGCCCGGGGCGCGGCCGGCGGGGCAGCCGCGGGGCTGAAGCAGGGGCAGCAGGCGCGGCGGCGGGGGGCGGCGCGTGGCGCCGAGGGTATCGCAGATGAGCTGTTGAGGCTGGAAGAGGTGCGCTCACGTCACACTGCTGGCCATATCTGTGGCAGCATATGTATCCCTGGACTGGTGATTGTAGGGTGCCTTGCTGACAACCAATGCAGACAGCAGGGGCATTAATGTGATTCTGAGGCTACATCGCTCGAAGACGCCCCGTCCATCGCCCGCACGCCGCATTCACCTGGCCGCCAGCCGGTCGCTCGCTCGCTCGCTCGCTTGCTTGTCAGCACAACACAGGGCCCCCGGGAGACTCTCACAGTCGTACCTCTTGCCACCGCTGGCCGCGCTTGCCTCCATTCATCCATGACACCTGCTCACACTCATCACACACTATGGCCCACCCTCGATCTCTTGCCATACGCAATGCAGAGCCTGCGCCTCCACATCCAAGTGGCGCCCCTGAGCGTGCGCCGCGCGCTCGAGCTGGACACCACCGCCTTCCTGGACGCCGTCAAAGAGTCTCATGACCTTGAGTCAAGGGGCTTGACCCCAGCTGAGCCACCGCCGGCTTCCCGGGTGGTGCCGCGGCCGCCCCAGCCGCCGGCCGCGGCGGCCGGGCGGGATGCCTAGCGCTCACAGCTCGTTGGTGAGGCAGCCCTCACGCGCGAATGAGAATGCCAGGTAAGTCTTTCTATGTGAGAATTTTGACCTCTTGATGACTCAGGTCACAGTTTGACCTGCGGCTTCACCATGGCATCATCACCACCACAAACGTTTTACTTCACCTGCGGCATGCATGCGTGTGAGCACGCCGCAGCCTGCCCAAGCCTGCTGGTTCCCAAAGCCCTACCGGGGGTGCTCGGGCATCGGAGCGTCGACGCGCGCGCAATCACATTATTATCAGCTGACACCAGATTCTCACCAGTTGGCCTGGAGGGATGGGCTTATGTCTGTCGCGTCTGCGAGTCTACGTGGAATTTGCCGGCCCATGTGTGGCTTATGCACAAAATCCAACCCTCTCCTGTGACAACCTCGCACACCTCATCTTCATGCTGCCGCCGATACCATGGAACACAACTGATGCCAATTCGCCACAATTCAACACCCTGTGGCGGCGCATGCGGAAGAAATGTACGCCTTGGTCATGCATGCACTATGTATTTGCGATTGTGCCATGGATGAAATCTTGAAGCAATAGAAAAGTGAACAAAGTCGGGGAGATGGGAGGAGGAACTGGTGCAAGGCAGGGCTTTGTGAGGCGTTGTGGGAAGATGCGTGGCTCTGACGCATGCAGTCACATCGGGGGCGTCCCGCGCGGCCAACGCCCGCCTCGGGCGCAGTAACGGGAAGGCCCTTGCTGGCGCGCGTGCGCTCTCGATTTGGACTGCCTAGACGGAGATGCTGCGCCGCTGAGTGCGACAGGGTGCTCTCCTAGAGGCGTGCGCACCCCCTGACTTGCCAGCACGGCTAGCAAGTCCGTAACCAGCTCAATGCAGCGCTGCCGACATGCTGAGGCATTCCAAAGCCAGGCCAACCGGCACAGGCTGTACGCATGGCGCCTTATGCCAGCCTGTGCGCCACGGCTTTGGCTCTGCGCGCCATGATCCCTCGACTCACCAATGAGCCGTCACCAGCGCCACCTGGACTAGGGCGAGCGCGTGCAGCAAGGTGCACGTGCTTACCTTGTGGCCCAACGTGGCTCAATTCTGTGTATTAGCAAAATCTCATCATCAACATCCCGCTGGGCTTACGTGCACTCCATTCAGAGCCAGTTCGAAGTGGCCGCAGCATCGGTCGAGCGCTGGACCGATCTGTACAGGCCCATTATACATCCAAATCAAGTCCTTGACTTGGAACTATCGATATAGCTCAGTCGTGGACCCATGCGCTCCGCCATCAGTGGCGGGGTGAAGTCCTCGTCGGCCCTGCGGTGCCTGTGCGTGCGCCATTTGAGTAGTCGATATGAAACGCGGTCACCACTCCATGCGGGTAGCAAGCTCGAGCAGGCGGTGGCCCTCGCCCAGCAAGCGCAGCATCAACGGGGGCGCACGCCGGCGGCAGCTGCAGCTGCTAGCGCAAGCGGTGCGGGCGGGGCCGGTGGCGGCCCAGCGCCGTTCCCGCAGCTGCCGATGCCTCTTATCATGGCACAGCCCGTGAAGCCAGCAAAGAAGCGCGTGGGTGAGCGCATGCTGTGTGTGCTGAGCTTGGGTTGACTTGCCGGTGGTCGCATCAGGATTCTTGCATAGAGGGCAATGGACAGGCACCTTGGGGCTTTGCACACTTGCTGTGATTTCAGCACTCACATACATGCGCACGGTTGGCTTGTATCAAACCTTAGAAATACCCAGTGAGCAGCTGCCCCCTGAAATCAAGCTGCAGCGATCAGCGACCCGCCCTGCAATCCCTAGCCGCGCACGCCCGCGCATGGCCGGCGCATGGCGTGACGGCCGCCGTCCGCCCCGCCGCCGACCCCCCGCGCTGCTCCCCGCCCGCCCTCCACGCCGCCGCCGCCCCGCCGGCCCCAGGCATGCTGCAGGCCGTCCCCGTAGTGGCGCCGCCCGACGAGCAGCTCCGGTCCGCCGTCAAGCGCGCGGGCCGCGTTGCGCCGAGCGCGGCGATCAAGAACGAGGCCGAGAAGGAGCGCAACAGGGCGGCGCGGCAGCTGGACACCCTGATGAAGGAGCTTTCGGTCCCACTGACGAGGTGGGGGCGGGCCGGGCCGCGGCCGCTCGCGCTTTTTTGGGGGTATGGGTTCGCAACATCAGGGTCGCGGCGGGCGCGGCGGCCGGCCGGCGGCGCGCTCCGCGCCGCGGACGGGCCGGGGCGGGCGCCGTACCACGCGGGGTTCCGTGCTGAAATATGATTTTCGTTGAGTGCCTCGAGCCGGGGTGCGGAGGTCGCAGATGGTCGGGCGGGCCGGGCGGCCGGCGCGGCGGCCGGCTAGGTCGAGGACTGAAAGCTGTTGGAGCATTTGTGAATCAGCCACTGCCCTCGTGGCCTCGGCTCCGCTGCAAGCCGCCGGTTGCAGCGGCCAGGGCGCGTGTGTCCCGCGCGCGCGCGAGAGAGAGGGAGCGGGGACAAGGCCCACCCCGCGGGCCGGGCGCCCGAACGCGTGCGTCGTTTGCCGTGATGCCGGGCGCGTGCGCAGCGAGCGCGCACGCGGACCGTCTCGGGCCACCTCCTGCAGACCGTACCCTCCCACACATGACACGCTGCCACAAAGGACGCCCTCTCACGACATAGCGCCATCCTACACATCACACTATGTATTCAAAACGAACGGCCGCGCAGGTACCTGTCCGCCTTCCCCAAGGCCGCGGCGCTGCACCCCTTTGAGGCTGCGCTGCTGGACCTCACTGTGGGCCGCGGCACCTACCAGTCCGTCCTGGGCAAGGTGCGCCTCTCTGTTGTGGCCGCGCACGGCGCCGCGGCCGCGTCGGCGCGGAGACGCAGGGCCGCGGCTGCGCTGCGGTTGCGCGCGGGGTTGAGGGCGGGGCGCGGGGTGCAGCAGGGGGGAAGCGGGGCGAGGGGTCGGAGCTGTTTGCGTGCTGCTCGATCCACGCCCGAGCTGGTAGCTCGCACCTCGCCCTACACGTGCGTACGCACGTAGGAACGCGCAAGCTTATTGCCCCCCCCCTCCGGCAACACACGCACACGCACTCATGCGCACGCTCTCACACACACACACGTACACGCACACACACACACACACACACACACACACACACACACACACACACACACGCACACGCACGCGCGCGCGCGCGCGTGTGTGCAGGTGGACTCCCTGCGCAAGGCGGTGCAGGAGGTGGGCAAGGCCTACGCCAACAAAGCGGCCAAAGCCGGCAGCAAGAGGGAGGCGGCGGCAGCCGCGGAGGAGGGGGCCGAGATGATGCAGAAGGTGGGGGGCTCTTTCTGATGACATCATGGCGATGTCATTATTCTGGCTGAAGCGAGCCCTGGGGGCAGTGAGGCGCGAGGGGTTTGCAACGAGAGAGATTCGCAGGATTATTTGTTGCAGCACTGACGCATGCGGCTCCCCTGACGACCCGTCGTCCCAATACGTGCGCAAAGTGTTAGGCGAGGCAAGGGCATTGGATCTGAGCAGTGGGCGGCGCGTCGCAAGCTATGTGCATGCGTGTGAAGTGTGGTGATGTCATGATGATGGCGGCGCTTGCTGCCGGTCACACGAGGGAAAAGCAGGCCGGGGCAGCCACCGCAGCATGTCAGAAGCATCAGATTAGCGCCGTGGCTTTCATACCAACTGAACCACCATTACCTTTCCAGTGCGCACACATGCGCCCCATCATCCCCTTGCGACCGCAATCCCGCACTTCAGTCTCGCCGCCAACACAACCCATCCCCGGGCCCGGCAGTTTGGGTGCAACCCAAAAATCATATAAATTTCCCTCCGAACACACACCCAACCTTTGCAGGTGTTTTCAAGGGGCGCGCGGTACGTGGAAGACCTCAAGCGCGTCAGCAAGCAGCTGCGGTCGCTGCCCTATGTGGAGCCGCAGCTGCCGACGCTCGCGCTGGTGGGGGCGCCCAACGTGGGCAAGAGCAGTCTCGTGCAGGTGCGGTCCGGCCTGGGGGCTGGACCTTTTCTTGGCGCTTTTCGCGCCTTGGACGCCTTTTCCTTTGCTTGCTTGGGAGGGTTTGAAACCTTGGGTGTTATTTGCTGTCCGATCGACGCGCTTTGTGCTGTTTGATTGTGCCCGCTCTCGCTCCCAGCGGCCTTGCTTCCTCCTCGGCTCATCATCATTTGTTTCGAACCTGTTTCCAGCCCCACATGCGCGGTCAAACACTGTAAACTTGATCAATCCTGGTCAAACCTGTTCGAACCGCTCGTGCAGGTGCTGTCTTCGGGGACGCCAGAGGTCTGTGACTACCCTTTCACCACCCGGTCCATCAAGATGGGCCACTTCTGGGTCGACACGCGCCAGCACCAGGTGTTTGACCGGCTTTGACCGGCGGGTTTGACCGACGTGGCCAGTTTCCTTGACACAGTGCGTGTATCCCAGTGGGCACGCGCAGGGCTGCACCGCCTGCAAGCAGCGCACCTGAGAGCCGGTTGACCGGCGTTTGACCAGTGCGCCACCGGTGGTTGCACAGACACAACCAACTGCCCGCCCCGAGTGCCCGCTGGCGGCGACGGCAGCCCCACCAACCAACAGGCCCGGCCCCCCTTACTCCCTGTCTTCCCACACCGCGCCCCCCGCCTCTTCCCCTTTGCCTGTCAAGTACCCAACCCTTGCCCCTTCTGAGCGGACGCCGCGCGCGGACACACCATCAAACGCCGCATCATCTAACCAAATCCATCCCCCTTCCCACACACATACCCAGGTGACGGACACCCCCGGCCTGCTGGCGCGGCCGGATGACCAGCGCAACGCCATGGAGCTGCTCACACTGGCCGCCCTCAACTACCTCCCCAGCAGGCGCGCACTATTGGGGGGCCTGTGTGTGTGTGTGTGTGTTTGTCTGTGCGTGCATGTGTCTCTGTGTGTGTGTGTGTGTGTGTCTCTGTGTGTGTGTTTGGGATACAGTGGGCAGGACTCAACTACCTTCCCAGCAGGCGCCCCAAGGGGGGGGGTGAGGGGGGCTAGGTTGGGAGGTGTGGTACGCGGCGGATCCGACCGCCTGCCCAGCAAAGTGTGTGTCATATCAAGCACACTCGATCGTTGAAACGTTTGGTCACGGCTCGCGAACCGCCACACGCACGCATTCAACCGCGCAGCGTCGTGTTTGTGGCGGACTTGACGGAGGGGTGCGGCACCAGCTGCGCCGACCAGTGGGCCATACGGCGGG
>NW_014011092.1:0-8891 GCF_000611645.1 Monoraphidium neglectum
CACACACACACACACACACACACACACACGCACACACACACACACACGCACACACACACACACGCACACACCATCGTGACGCTCCTTCCTGCCCGTCCTGCAATCTCCACCTGCGCCCCTCTCCTCATCACACAACCCCAGCACGTCATCGCAAAAAACCGCCAACCTGCGGGTGCCCGCACTCCTCCAAGAGCCTCGCCACCCTGTCAGCCAGCCGCCCGCCCCCCTCCCTCGTCAGCGCCGCGCCGCCCTCCTCCCCGCAGCCTGCCAGCGCCGCCAGCGCCATCGCGCCGGCCAGCTGCACCTCCCCCATCTGCGACCCCAGCAGCCGCGCGAGCGCCGGCACGAGCCCCGGCGCGGCGCCGAGCGCGGCGCCGCCGCCGGGGCACGCGGCGAGGTGCGCGAGGGCGCCGGCCGCCTGGGCGCCAACCACAATTTGCAGCTCCCCCTCAACCCCGACACGCGCCATGGCAGACTGCCGCAGCGCGTCCAACGCATCCCTCGCGCCGCCTTCACCGCCGCCACCCGCTTCCCTCCCACCGCCGTCGCCGGGCGGCTCTGCCGCCTGCTGCTGCTGCTGGTGCTGCTGCGGCGGCGGCAAAGCGCCCGGGGCTCCCGTGTGCGGCCCTGGGCTGGGGCCCTTGCCGCCGCTTGCGCTCGGCTTAGTGCCAACGCCGCCCGCGCGCGCTGCCATCGGCGCGAGCGCGGGCCCCATAGGATGCCCGATCCCCCGGCCACGCCCGCCCGCGGGCGGCGTGCCCGGCTGCCGCGGCGGCTCCTGCTGCTTAGCCCCGCCACCGCCGCCGTTGCCGCCGCCGCCGATCCCGCCGGCGCCGCCCTTGCGCTGCGGCTGAAGTGCGTAAGCTGTCGCGTCGACGAGCGCGCCGACGACACCGCCATCGGCGCCGAGCACCGCCGGCAGCAGCTGCGCCGGCAGCAGCTGCTGCACTGCCAGCTGGCCGAGCGTGAGCGCTGCGAGCAGGCGCGCCGGCGAGTAGCGCGCCTTGCTGCCGCAGCCGCGGCCAGACAGCGATGACGTCAGCATCAGAAGCACCCGCGGCAGCGCCGGGTCCTCCGCCGCTGCCGCCGCCCACGCCGCGCCGCCGCGCGGGTGCGTCGTGAGGACCCAGAGCAGGCAGGCCGCCTGGCCGGCGGCTGCGTCGGCGGCCGCGGTGCCGACGAGCGGCGCCGCGCCGGGCATGCTGGGGAGCAGCAGCAGCTTTGCCATCCAGCCGAGCAGCTGCGCCCTAGCTTCCGCCAGGCAGTCGTCCAGGCCGTTCACCGCAGCCAATGAGATGAGCCCCGCGGCGGCTGCAGAGACGTCAAGCGCCGAAGACGCCAGCAAAACTGCCTCCGCGCCGCCGCGAGCGGCGCCGACTTTCCCGTCCCCATCGCCGCTTGTTGCAAACCCTGGGGCTGCGATACCGACCGCCGCATCAACCCAGCCCAGCAGCGCCGCGGCGTGCGCCACCACCGACTGCATGACTGCCGACCCCGCCAACCCCACCATTGCGGCCGGCGCCAGCTTGGCGCCGCCCGCGCCGCCGCCGCTGCCGCCGCCGCATGTGCCGCGCAGCCCGGCGGCGAGGCGGTCGGGGCACCGGCTCAAAAGCGACTGCCAGCAGCTCAGCGCGGCCACAGCCGCCATTGCCTCCAGGGCAGCGCCCGTCACCTTCCCCGGGTCTTGACCCGCGCCGTCGCCGCGGTCGTCACCGCCGACGTCGCCGTCGTCGTCGCACCCCACGCCGTCCGTGGCTGCCGCAGCCGCTTCATCGCTCATTAGCGGCTCGGCGCCCGTGCCCACGCCCATGTCCTCCGCGCCCGCGCCCTCGCCGGCCCCGCCGCGCCGCCGCGCGCTCGGCGGCGCGCTCTGCGCCCGCGACGCCGCTAGCGCCGGCGGCACGGGCACAGAAAGCACCGCCCCCGCGAGCGCGCCCACCGCTTCGCCGCTCCCCGCGAGCGCGCGCGCAAGCACCGGGTGCGCCGCGGCGTTCGCGGCCCACACCAGCACGCACGCACGCAGCGGCGCCGCAGCCTCAGCGGCCGGGCCAGGGTCGGCAACCGCCGCCGCGGCGATTAGCTGCTGTTTTAGGGCGGGCAGGAGCGTCGCCTGCTCCAGTATCATCGCCTCGACGCCCACCCGGGAAGACGACAGGTTCGCCAGCGCCGACGCCGCGCCTGCGCGCATGTGTGTGCGCGTGCAGCGAGCCCTTTGGTGCGCCGGCGCCGTCAGGGGCGCGCCCCTTTCCGGTTGCTTCAAGGCCGGGGGTGTGCAGCGGCTGGTGGCAAGCGCACCGCGGGAGAATGGCTGCGCTGATGCTGCTGGCTGCGTCAGCCTGCTTGGGCCCGAATAGCCTACGCTATAGGTGTTGGGGGCAGGCCAACAGGCATGAGAGGTGATCCAAGATGCTCAATCACTCACACATCTGCAGGTGGCCCGCCGCAGCCGCAACCTCCGCCATCCCCGCGGCCGCCGCCCCGCCCGCGCACGCGCCATCCCCCGGGGCCTCCGGCGCCCGGCGCCCGAGCGCCGCGGCCGACGGCGGCCGCCGGGCTTGGGACAGCAGAGCGGGAAGCTGCTGCTGGGGGTAGAGAAGCTTCAAAAGCAGAGGGACAGTGGCCGGGTCTCCAGCAAGCTCGAGCCGCCCCGCATCGCACGCCGCAAGGTTGCGGATGGCGCCTGCGGCAGTGGCATCAAGGTCAGCACGCGGCCTATCATGATGAGCGCGTGCCGGGCATTGCCAGCTGGATCAAGAACCCGCGGTTGCTGTCTATTTCCAGACCTGAAACCGGATCCCCTGAAAATACACCCATGCACAGCGCCGGCCCTGCGAGGCCGTGCAATGCAGCTCGGCTGCATGGCTGGACCGCAAGGCTAGCGGCTGCGAAACCCTCAGACCCACCAAGGGCCGCGGCCATCGCTTGGACGTCCCTCGCCTCCCTGGCGGCCCTCACGACCTCCCGCCCCAGCCCCCGCGCGCCGGCGATTACAGCCTGGCTCGCCCTGTGCGCCGCCAGGTTGCCCACCACCGCCGCCGCCGCGCCGGCCAGCGCCGCGTCCCCGCCGCAGCGCAGCGCGGCGGCGAGCGCCGCCGGCAGGCCGCGCGTGCTGGCGAGGCGGGCGGCGACGGGGGCCGAGGTGGAGAGGGCGGCGGCGGCGGAGAGTGACCAGAAGAGCGCAGTGTGGTGGGCCTCAAAAAGCAGGGGCTCCAGGGGCTCAGTGCTGCTCGACGGCGGCGCCGCCTGGACGGCCCTGAATGGTCAACATACGCGGGTCGGCGGCGGGCGTGTCGTGAGGGAGGAAACAGCACGGCCAATCGCGACCTGATACCAAAATCTTGACCTAACGTCAGGATCTTGACCTGAAGTCAATATCTCGATCTGACGTCAATGGATCAACCTGATGTCAAGGCAGACGGTGTTGCAGGGCACGTGGCGAAGGATTCGGATCCATGTGACGGCACCCCGCACGGCACACCTCAAAGCATCCGCCGAGTTGAGCGCCACCTCAACCAGGCCGCCGCACATCCCGTCCAGCGACCCGACCGCCGCGCGCCGCGCCTCGCCGCAGTGCTGCGCCACGGCCGCCAGCGCGCCCACCGCGTGCAGGCTGACTGCCACGTCCGGCCCCGAGGCAGGGCCGCCGCCGCCACCGCCTGCTGCCGCGCCCGCCGCGAGCGGGGCGCCGGCGGCAGGCGGCGAGCCGGGGGGCGGGGGCGCGTGCCAGGCCCCTTGCGGCACGGCGCCGGGGGCGGGAAGGGCGGCCGAGCGCGCGGTGGCTAAGAGCGCTTTGAGCAGGGACGCGGGGGGCTCTCCAAGGGCGTCGGCGCCGCCGGGGACGCACGCGAGGGCCCAGATTGCCTGGGGTGGCGGATGGAAGGATGGGAGTCGGTGGCCGCAGGGCGACAGTGAGCATGGCATGAGCCTCGCAGGGGTGTCGGAACGAGCGGCGTGCCCCGGCCTGCTGTAACCCTCTGGCTGGCCGGCCCCAGAAGCAAGAGCGTGCAGCGGCCTGCCCTTTGCCGTCGCAGCCGGCCAGTCATCGGTGCCGCCGCCCACCTGGATGGCCACCCCTCGCTTGAAGGACTCCTGCTCTGCCAGCAGCGCCTCCAAGCCCCTCTTCACGCCCTCGAGCCTCGGCAGCCGCAGGGCCCCGCTCGCCGCAGCCGTTCCAAGCGCGGCCGCGGGCCGCAGGGGTGCCGTCGCAGCGAAGACGGGCAGGCCGTCAGCACGGCTCGCCATGGCCTCACAGCAAAGGGCGATGAGCTCGACCGCCGACAGCCGAAAGTCGGCAGCATACACCGCCAGCTGCCCGGCAGCTTCGCGCCACCCCGCCGCGCCCTGCTGCCGAGCCTTCGCCGTCGATCGGAGCGAGCGCTCCTGCTGGGCTGGCTGCTGGTGGTGGGGCTGCTGCCCGCCGTCAATGCTCGCCCCGCCGACGGCGCTCTCGTAGCTGATAGCAGCCGCGCGCCTCTCGCACTCCAGTGAGTCCCCACACGGCCCCGCCGCCGCCCCTGCGGCCGTAAGCTTGTGGATCGTGCCCGTGCCGCCGCCGCGCGCGGCGGCGGCTGCAGCTGCAGCCATGCGGGTGGCGTGCAGCATGGCCTGTATCTGGGAGTTTGTGTCATCCTCCAACACCAGGTCAAAATGCCGCAGCAGCCGCGCCAGACGGGGCTCTCCCGCTTGCTGGGAAGATTCCTCGTTGCCGCCGCACCCGGGTGGGCGCGCTAAGGCTGGGGCCCTGGCCAGCAGCACCTGCCGCGGCAGCAGCCGCTGCTGCGCCAGGCCCAGCAGGCAGTCCAGCGCGACCGCCGCGCCCTGCGCCGCGGCCGCCAGCCGCCGCTGGCGCTCCTCGGACGCGCGGCCCGCCGCCGCGGCCGTCGCGGCCGCGACCGCCTCGGCGTCGTTGCCGTCCGAGGTTCCGAGGGACCCAGGGCTGTTGACGGCCCTCAGGGGTGCTTCCAAGTCCAGCATTGATATAAGGCTGTCGACAAGCTGTAAAGAGGGGGGTCAACAAGATCGAGAATATCCGTCGTTGTGGGTTTGGTAGACGTGTGGCGGGCCGACCGGTGCTGTGAACGGGTCCCAGCAGACCTGACCACAACGCTGCAAGGCTCAAGGCAGGGGTGGGGCTGCCAGGGTGCAAACAGCATACTCGGACGCAGCTCAGGGCGCCGGCGTGGGGGCAGGAACCCAAGCGCGCCAGGCTCACCGCCGGCTGCAGCTCCAGCGCGGCCAGGGCAGCCTCTCTGCCGGCGCTGAAGAGGGTGTGGACCACACAGGAGGCTGCGTGGCGGACGGCCGGCGCAGGCGGCGCGTGGGCGCCGTCCGCGGCGATCGCGGCGCCATCCTCACCCATGCCACCGATCGCCATCCGCAGCACCAGCTCTACCCGGCCCGGCCCCTGCCCGCCGACCCCTGCCGCCGCCGCCGCCGCCGCCGCCGCCGCCGCCGCCGCCGCCGCCGCCACTGCGTGGCCCTCTGAGCTGTCGCGACCCGGGGCAGGCCACTCTGCAATGTTGTCCAGCGAATGGTGCGGCGCTGCGCCGCCGCCATTTGTGCCGTGATCCCGCTGCCTGGCCGGCCGCGCGGGTGCACCCCACAGGGTGCCCTTGCCCAGCTGAGTCATGATGATGGAGGCCATGGAAGCGGTGCTGCTCTCCGGCGAGAGCGGCGGCTGCTGCTGCTGGTGGTGCAGCTGCTGCTGTTGCCCCTGCGGCTGCTGCTGTTGGCTGTCGGCCCCTGCCACGCCGGGCGACAGGGCGGCCGGCGCCTTGCCGGGCGGCAGCCCCGTCACCTGCGCCCAAAGGGATGCCAACGCCGACAGCACTGCAAATACTGCTAATTGAACCCTCTCCGACGTCCCTGCTTGTATTTCAGCTTGACCGCCCCCCCCTTGCGCTGTTGGCCCGACTCGTGCTGAGCGGTTACCAACAGTCTGTCGCACGAGACCCGTGCGCTCCTGCTGCAACGGATCGTTGGCTGCTGCGCTGGCAGCTTCCAGGCAGCTGCTCAGCACCTCAAGCGCCGCGGCGCTACCATGGTCCAGTGCGCTGCACGCGTCAATGCTGACAGCGCAGACTGCTGCCAAGGCGTGGACACACGCCAGCAGAGCCACCAGAGCTGTCGCGCACTGCTCAGAAGCCGCGGCCCGCTCGCCTCCCTCGCTCACGGGCATCAGGTGCGCCACGCGCTGCTGCAGGCCGTTCGCCTTTGTTGGTGTGGACACTTGAAGCGACGCCATCCGCTCAAGGCCAGGGCCAGCCGCCGAGCCCTGCCGCGCCAGAACCGCCAGCCGGGCGGCGCAGGCTAAGAGTGTCTCGGCGGGGCTTACGTTGCCGCTCGTGCCGTCGAAGCCGCTGCCACGACTGATTTGCGAGGCGCCGGCCCCACCAGCGGCGAGTAATGCCAGGCAGCGGTCCCCTGAAACCAAGCCCTCCAAAACGCTGAGGGCCGCGTGCCATGAGGTCAGCCACCGCTCAGCGCTGCCGCTGGTTCCGTCAGCCGCAGCCGCCGCCCGCATAGGACCCGCAGCCGGCGCCTGGCTGTCCAGCGCAGGGGTTTCCAACACTGATAACAGCGCGTGCAACAGCTGCTGCGCCGCCGGCGACCGCGCCACCGCGGCGCCGAACGCAGCGTGGGCCGCCAGCGCCAACACCAGGCGCAGCTGCGGTGGGCACGCAGACAGCTTGTCAGCTGCTGCCCCCGGCCCCGGGTCGCCGCTGACCCTGCTCGTAGCCCCTGTGGTCATCCTGCCCAACTGCCACTGCATCGCCGCACCCCCTACCCGCTGCGACAGCGGCAGCAGCATTGCCGCCAGCGCCGGCACGAGCTGCTGCTGCGCCAGCACGGACTGTGCCACTGCCGTGGGCCCAAGGCCGCAGACCAATGCCAGCAGGAGCTCAGCCACTTCTCCTAACTCGCCCGCTGCTGCATCGTCGCTGACTGTGCTACTGCGGGCGCCGCCAGGGCTGCCGGCAGCGGCGGCAGCGTTGGCGTCACGGGCCGCTGCCATGGACAGGAGCAGCGGCACCAGCTGCGTGCGGCCGGCCATGATAGGTGAGAGCCCCGCGGACGTCGCCGCGCGACGCAGCAGGCTCATGCAGCCAGCGACGCCCAGGCGCCTGGCGTCCGCTGCGCTGCAGCCGTGCTTTTGGTCGCTGTCGCATCTTTGCCTTTCGCCGCCGCCACTGCTGTCAAGCCTGGTGGTCGCTGCTAGTCTGTCCAAGAGCCCAATAATCTGGCCAAGGGCCCCTCTTGCCTGCATGATGGCCTGTGTGCGCAGGCCCGGGGTGTCAAAGCAAAACCATTGTGGCAAGATGATTTGCAGTCATGCCAGGGGTTGAAGTATTGCCAGGGCAGGCAGACTGGAGCTGTGCAGCAACACAGCAACCACGCACAAGAGACGGGCCGAGCTGGTGCAGTGGCTGCCCAAAGCATCCCACCGTGATGTCACCTGCGGGAATGCGTCCGCCGCGGCTGTGCTGCCATTGAGAACAACGCTCAGCGCGAACGCGCGCCAGCAAGCAGTGTGTATTGCGCCGGGGCCGCGCTCTGCCGTTCCTGCGGAATGCTCATGCAGCTGCTGCTGCTGCTGCTGCTGCTGCTGCTGCTGCTGCTGCTGCTGCTGCTGCTGCTGCTGCTGCTGCGGCGGCGGCGGCTGCTGCTGCGGCGGCTGGTGCTGCGGCTGCTGCTGCTGCTGCTGCGGCATCGGCTGCACAGCAGCTGTAATGAGTTGCGACAGCTGATCCAGCAATGCAGGCACTTGCTGCGCCGCTGCTGCCATAGCAGGCGCGATCCCCGCGTGCGCCGCTCCCCTGTGGTGCTGTGCAATGCAGGCCACCGTTGCTGCTGCGGCAGAGCTCGCCAGAGCCGCGGCTGGCCCTTCGGGTGGCTTGGGTACCACCAGCTGGGTGCTGATGTGGACCATGAGACCAGTCCTGTGGGCAGGACAGGCAGCAATGACTCTGGTAAGAGCAAGGGGCCCACATGGATAACAGTTGACCTTGGACGTGATGAAATATTGGTTGGGGCTAGTAGCAACTGCCATCCGTCGATCATGCAGCTTCTCTGGAACTAAATGTGTTCTGCTCACTTTTCATTGGCTGACAGGAGTAGCACAGCCCTGTCTTCACTGTCCGCAAGCGCCCTCACAGCCGCGAGCGCCGCTTGCCCGGTGCTTGCGTTGTGGTTGGTGTCCTCATTGCTCAAGCTCGCGGCCGCTCCCGGCGCCCGTGCTTCGACTGGCAGCGCGAGGCACCCAAGCAGCCGCGCAAGCACTGCGTTGGCCGCCAGGAGTTGTTTTGCCTCCCCGCTGCTCGCCGCCATGTAGCAGCACAGGCGCTCGGCCAGGTCCGCCCTGTCTGCCGGGGTGAGGTCTGGTGCGCTGAAGAGCCGCTGCACGCCGTGCGCGCACATGTCTGCCAGCGCAGACATCGCGCTGGCGTCCAGCAGGGGTACAACCGCTAGCTGCTGCTGCTGCTGCTGCTGCTGCTGCTGCTGCTGCTGCTGCTGCTGCTGCTTTGTTTTGCCAGCCAGCTGCGGCATGCTCAGGCCTGGCAGCACCAAGGAGAGCAGCTGCCCTGCCTGCCACAAAATGCTGAGAGGGCTCGACAGTGCCTTCCCTTCAGCGCCCCCATTAATGATCAGCGCCGCCATGCCAGCGCCGTGTGCGCGCCAGATGGCGTCCCAGCCGCCATCGGCTCCGGCACCCTGGAAGCCTTGATTGCTGCCGCTGCGGTCTGCGAGGGCATGCAGGAGCGGCATGAGGAGCTCCATCCTGCCTGCCGGCCAGGGCGCCCCCGCGGGCGCCGCGCGCCCCATGCAGAACAGCGCCGCGCACGCCGTGGCGGCGAGCGGCCCCCGCGCCGCGGGTGCGGCCGCCGCAGCGG
>NW_014011091.1:0-1135 GCF_000611645.1 Monoraphidium neglectum
GGGTAATAGGGCAAGAGGCGGGGGGGGAGGCCTGGATGCGACGTGCGTAACGGTTTGTGAGGTGAACACAGCACGCCTTGAAGTTTGCATGCACATGCGCACAACTCTCACACACACGCGTGCACGTGCGCGTGCGCGCGCGCGCGCGCACACACACACACACACACACACACACACACACACACGTGCGCACGAGCACGCATGCGCACGCACACACACTCACACACACGCATTGACATGCACGTACACACATGTACACTCACCAATATACACACAAACATGCACAAACCACCACCACCCCAGGTTCCACACCCACGAGCGCCTGGAGAAGCGCACGCAGCACGCGCGCGCGCTCGAGCTCATGCGCGCCAACGTGCGCCGCGAGGGCGTCATTCGCAACATGGTGGGCTGCCGCCGCCAGTCTTCCTTCGCCCAGCCCGTCCGGCCCCGCCCCGCCCCGCCGGCTGCGCTGCGTATGCATGTGCGTGTGCGTATGCATATGTGTATTGATGCGTATGCGTATGCGTATGCGTCCCGTGCGCCCCACATGTATCAAATAGCCTGCTGTGTTTGATCGGCCATTGGGGGCGCGGCGGTCAGCGCGCCCCTCCGAGCCTGAGGCTGAGGCTGACGCAGTCCCTCCCTTTGCCCCGCGCGCACCGCGCGCGTGCGTGCGCGTGCGTGGCTCGCCTGGACGCTCACAGGTGGGGTTCTACAACATGAATGTGTTCAGCAGTTACCAGTTGGCCAAGGTGGGGTTTTTTTGGGGGGGGGTGTTGGGAGCTTGTGTGGGGGGGGATGTGGAAGGGCGCGTCCGTTGGTGATCGGTCGGAGTGCGCGGGCGCGACGCCGGTTGAGGGGTATGTGTGCATGCGACTGGGACGGCGGGGTGGCTAGGGTCAAGGGGTCCAACCCTGGGAGTGCGCATACCCCAGGTTGCGCGTTCCATGTCGCTGGATGGGGTGGGTCTTTGGGGTTGAGAAGGCACTGGTCGGCGGCGGGCGAGGTCAGGGTGGCTTGACGGCGGCCGCAGCTGGAGGAGCGGGCCGCGCCCGCGCACGCGACCCCTCCCAGAGGTCCGGCGCCCGCGCCCGGCGAAAGCAGGCCCCCACCGGCGGCGCAAAAAGCAAAGCAC
>NW_014011091.1:1657-2345 GCF_000611645.1 Monoraphidium neglectum
CCCGGCGAAAGCAGGCCCCCCCCGGCGGCGAAAAAAGCAAAGCCCCCCCCCAAAGCCCCCCCCCCCCCCCCCCCTCAGCCCTACGGCTGCCGCCGCCGCGCCGGCTTGCCGCAGGCTTGCTCTCGCGCGCGAGGCCGGCGGCTTGCAAGCGGGACTGCTCCGCCCGGCCGGACGCAAACATTCTGCGCGCGCGCCTCCTTTCCGGCCCCCTCCTGCCTTCTCGGCCGTCCCTGTGCCTCTGTCCCCCCACCCCCACCCTCACTCCTCACCCCTTATTCCTCACCCCTCACCCTCACCCTCACCCCCACCCCTTCCCCTCACCCCTCACCCTCACCCCAAATCGCTCACACAGGTGTGCGCCCACTCGCTGCCCTTTTTCCCGATGGCATGGAACGTGGTCGGGGCGATTTCCCGCGGGCAGGAGTACCAGCCTGCGCCGCGGTGATCGCAGCAGCTTTTGGCGCCGTCAGCGTTGGCCGGGGCAAATGCCCAGCCGCCTGGCCCATGGTGGCGCCGGGAGTTGCGCGGGGCGGGCTGATGGATTGCCTGCGCGCGCCAGCCTTTGTTGATCAAGCCGCAGGGCCGCCGCGGCGGCTGCGCTTGCCGGCAGAGACGCGGGCGGGGCTCGCAAATGGGGGGCTTTTGGGGGTTTGAAAGGGTGAATAGAGGGGGTCTCGTGGCGGGGGGG
>NW_014011091.1:2778-9349 GCF_000611645.1 Monoraphidium neglectum
GGGGAAAGGGAAAGCGTCGCCCGCCCGCGATCAAAGCACGGGCGCATGGCATCTGTTCAAAGCACTGTGCGGCTGCACGCCTGTCAAGGCGCATCGGTTGGGCGTTGGGTTGCGGGGCTAGACGCCTCTCGCGGCACTGTTTCTGCTCCAATAATCCGCAACACTCGGGCTCTTGTTGCTGATATCGCGCGCCCTGCTACTTGAAATTTGGGGAGCGCGGTGCGGGCCGACCCCGCCCCCGCCCCGCGCGCCCTCTCACAAGGGCGACCCGCCGCCAGCCGCCCCGTTGATCTTGATTTGCGTTGTGCGCGGGCAAGCATCTCGCCCGCGCGTCGAGCTTGCGGGACGGCGCCCCCACGCCCCCCAACTTGCGGGGCGGTTTTGCCGCCGTCTTGTTTGACCGAACGCCGCGCCCGCGCCTGCGGGGCGGCGCGTGCGACTGCGCGCGCTCTTTGCTTCCTACTCGGTCGAGCGGCGCCGCCGCGCGGCGCCGGCGCAGCGCTCTGCTGCACAGCCGGCTGGCTTGGGAGCCGCCGCCCCCAGCCGCTGCGCCGCGGGTTGGCTGCTAACAGAGCAATTTTTCGTCTTCCTGCGACCCGAGGCGCGCGCGTGCGCGCGCATGCGTGTGTGTTTGTGTGCGCGCGCGCGCCCTGCGGGCTGAACCGCCTCCTTTGCGCAGCTGCCACTTGGCGAACCGGAAGGCGGGGCGGGCGGGGATGTTGCAGCGCCTGTACCCGGCGCGAGAACCCAGTGTATGGGCGGCCGCCGTCCCCCCGCCGCCGCATTGATAACATATACTGCCGTTGCCCGCTTTTCGGTCGCTGCATTACATCGAAACAACGCCCTAACGCGCGCATGCATGCTCTCTGCTACTTTATGCGAACGGCCCCGACGAACAAGCAGGGGCGGCCTCAGCTTTCATGCCCCGGCGCCCGCCCCTTTGGCGCCGCCGCCGTAGCTTGCGCCGCGCGGCTCATGACTGGCGCGCGCGGACATGCACTCAACATTGCATCGCGGCCGCCGCGAGGGCGGCCTGCCACGGCCGCCCCTCGCTTTGCGCTGCTGCGGGCCGCAGGGGGCTTGATCTGCCCACACCCCCCCCCCCCTGGCCCAAGGTTTTTTCGCAGTTCCAAAGTTGGGTTGGCCTGTTGCGCCCATTCGACTCATGGTTTCCAGCCAAGCAAGTACATCGTAATCAGCCAAGCAAGGAAGCGTGCACGTCCCCGCCGGCCCCAGTCACCCCGCCCCCGCTTTCGGGCCGTCCGTCGTGCGCTGCGACGCGGGCCTGGCGGGTGCAGGCTGCCGACAGCCCGCCGGCCTGGCGACACGGCAGGCGGCGCAGGGGAAAGTGCGTGTAACACATAAGCATCGGGTGATGTTCACACTTCCGCACGGTGGCCTTGTTGGGCGGTTGGCCGTCTGGGTGCATTTGAGACGTAAACAACTACAGAGGTTGCCCCGGGCCCCTGAGGCCAAAGGTAAGGGCCATGCACCACTGTCAGACGTTTACCGTCGGGTGGGCCCTCACACATACAAAGGCAACCTGGCGGCGATTGGGCAGAGAAATAGTAGGCGGAACACCTCACGTATGCCCCATGCGTTGTGTCAGTTCCTGGGGCTTGACAAGCACTGCGCCTAAAATCGTGCGCGGCGCGAGTCAACAACCTGTGTCGCACCGCCCTGCATATCCAACGGCCGGCGGCGCGGAGGTTGCATGATATGGTTTGCGCATCGGAAATCGCGGCCGTCGCGGAGCAGGGGCCAGCTGCAGAAGCCGCGGTGCGCGCATCCGCTGCCGCCTCTCGTGGTCGGCACACCCACCCTGCACCCACCGCACTCACCCGAGGCGGCAGGCTTTTTCGTGCAAATGCGGTGGCGCTCAGGACTTTGTCGTTGCGAGACACCGAAGTGTTTGGATTAATCTGTCTGGATTGCTCTGTGCACGCGTCCCATATCATAGCAGGCGCTCAATATTGTGTTCAATCACGCTGGCCTAGCCTTTGTCCGTAGCCTGGGCCAAGCATGGCCGATTTTTGGACAGTGATAGCATGGTCTGGTCTGATAGGTTTTCTGCTGTACAACTGGCTGCTGCAGCAGCAGACGCAGCAGAACCAGAGACAGCAGCAGCTGCAGCGGGTGCAGGACGCCGCGGCCAGCGCAAGAGCAGCACCTGTGCAGACGGGAAGGAAGGGCAAAGGCAAGAGAGGAAAATCCGATGCACCAAAGGGCATGACGGGTGGCCTGGAGGCCCGCGGGGACTCCGCGGGCCCTTCATCCAGCGCGCAGGAGCATCTCCCTGATGAGGTGGGCGCATGAACATCTTCTCAGCAACGATCACATACGATTAGCTGCATGCCTGCGTGCATCCTGCTTTGCGGCGCGCGTGGCCACCGACGCCGGTGTGGTCACCCGCCGCTCCTCCTGCGCTCCGCACAGCACACAGCCCGCGCCCCGCTTGCATGCGCCGCGCAACGCGCCCCGGCCCTCCCTGGTGTGCCCTTGATCTCGCAGGACGGCGCCGCGGGGGCGCCGCTGCAGGACGCGCCGCTGCAGGAGGTGCTCGCCGGCTACCTAGCGAAAGCGGAGCAGCACCGCAGTGACATGGGGGACAAGCAGGCCAGCGTGGAGCACTTGGTGAGGGCTGAGTGTTGTGTTTGTGCGTATGTAAGTGTGTGTGTTTGAGAGAGTGTGTGTGTATGGGCACACGTGTGTGTGTGTGTGTGTGTGTGTGCGTGCGTGTGTGTGTGTGTGTGTGTGTGTGTGTGTGTGTGTGTGCGTGTGCGCGTGTGCGTGTGCGTGTGAGAGTGTGTGTGCGTGAGCGTGTGTGCGTGTACGCATGCCCGCGCGTGGAAGTGGGTGTGTGAGCCACTGCGGCACACGCCACGACAGCTGCGGGTGTGCGACACGCGCCCAAGCGGCATGGCCCCTGGGGCGCCGCAGCAGCTGCCGCCGCGGCAGGCGCGCCGCCCCGCAGCCGAGGCGGCCGCGAACCCCCCCCCCCTTCCAATTGGGAGGAGAACGGGGGGGGGGGAGCGGCTGCCGGCCGCCCTGCTCCTTGGCCTGACACCGTGCGCGTCGCCTCGCGGCGGCCGCGGCGCATGCACAGGTGCTGGCCCTGGCGGAGGACCCGCGTTTCGGGGAGGTGCTGGGCTGCACGACCGGCTTCCAGGTGCGGGGCATGCGGGCTGCTAGCACCACAGCGGCGGCCCCCGCGGCAGGGCGCCCACGGCCGCGGCCGTGGCCGCGCCGCGCCGTGCAGCGGCCGGCCTGGCGGGGCTCGTCCCGGCCCGGCGGGTGCGAGTTGCCGCGCCTTGCGTGGGCGCAGGCCGCGCGCCGGCGGCGTGGCGGGGGCGGCCACTGAAACCACGGCCGAGGGACAGCGCGGCGATGGGGTGCTCTGGGCCTGGATGTGCAACCGGCGGTCAACAAACCCTCCCACGGCTCCCAAGCGTGCGGCTGACGCTTCGTTTCCAAAATAACTCCGTTGACCGCCAAAGCCATGCATCATCCGTCGGCGAGCTGTGCTTTTCACATCACCAGCATCCGGCGGCGGCGGCCTTATTATGAGATTCCCATGTCATTACGTAATTCCGTGTCGACGCCCCCACAGGAGGAGGATCTGAAGGTGGCCATTAAGAAGAGCCGCGTGATCTACAACCGGGGCCAGGAGTACGACCAGCCTTTTGAGATGAGTGAGTGGCCACGTCACTGGTGTTTTTTCTGGGGGTCCAGGGAGGTGGGCAGCAGGCCGCATGCAAAGGGCAGCGGCGCACGCCCCTGTCGTTTTCAAACCTGCGGCCGCGACGGATCCCGAGCCCGGCGCCGCGAGGGGCGGCCGGGTTCGGCGCCCGGCCGGCCAGCTGTCGCTGCCGGCGATTTGGACGACCGCCCGGCTTCCCCGCACCTTCCAGGCGTTCTGGCCAAGTACAGCCGGGACCTGACAGAGATGGCGAGGGCCGGCAAGCTGGACCCGGTCATCGGCCGCGCGGATGAGATGAGGCGGCTCATAGATGTGCTCTGCCGCCGCACCAAGAACAGCGCGGTGCTGCTGGGAGAGGCGGGTGAGGCCGTTTGGTGGTTGTGATCTGGGGGCGGCGGCAATTTGGGAGGCATGAAGCTTTTGGCGGCGCGGGGGCGGCTGCGTTGCCTCTGGGTTGGGCAGGGGAATTTCATTTAAATATGCGGACGGCGGTCTGCCTCGGTGTTGTCTTGGCCAGCCGGGGCTTGTTTGGGTTGCCCCTGTTCCTCGGGATGCGACGGCGGTGGCGGCGCGCCACTCGCGCCGCGCGCCTGGGCCCAAGCTCGCCGCAGCGGCCCCAGTGTCGTGGCGCGCTCGGCTGGCCGCCGGGGGCGGCGGCGCCCGCGGCGCCGCGCCCGAGCGCGCGAGTGCGGGGGAGCGGGCGGAGCGAATGGCGGCGGCGCCGGCGCTGACGTCCACCCCCGCCGCTCTCAACATGAGCCGGCTGCGTCACCTCTCCCAACAAACCCCCGCCCTCCCCCAACCACCACAACTCCTGCACACAACCTACCCATGCACCCAACCTCTGGCAAATCTGCATCATATGCGTCACATGCTGTCCAATATGTGAATAACAACGCATCTCATGCATTTCGTAACAACTGCCAGGCGTCGGCAAGACCGCCATTGTGGAGGGGCTGGCGCAGCGCATCGCGCAGGACGACGTGCCCGAGGGGCTGCGGGGCAGCAGGGTGATCGCGCTGGAGATGGGTCTGCTAATGGCAGGTGCGCGGGGAGAACCGAGATGGGGCAGACAGGGCCGCCGCCCGCGGCTCCTGCGCGCCCCACGCGTCGCGCGCGCGGTGATCGCGGGGTTGCCGCCCAGGGGCTGCCGTTTGTATCCACACATCCATGACCTGCTTCTTCTCCCCAACGCATGGCCGCGGGCCCCGCGGCTCCGCCGGGCCCCCGTTTGCAGCATCACGCCCTCGCGCCCCCTTGCGTGCAACGCTCTCGCGTCAAGCCGCTCCCATCGCCGTCTGCGACCCATTCCACACCTCCGCCATTGAAAAGGCGCCGCGTTTCCTGGGGAGTTTGAGGAGCGGCTGAGGGGCGTGCTCAAGGAGCTGCAGCAGGAGGGGCTCAGGTGGGGGTGGGGGGTGCTGGTGCGCAGCGCCAGCAGCCCTGAGTCTCAGGAGAGAGGGGAGCAGTGGGGGTCTGTAGGGGGTTACAAGGGGAGCGGGGTGCTTCTCCACCAGCCAGGCGGCCCGCGCCTACTTGCGACCCACGGACTTTGTTTCCCGCTTCGACCCCGGCCGTCCTCTGCACGGCGCTCCGTGCACAAGTCCCTGGTCAACCCCGGTCAACCCCGGTCAAACCCCGGTCAAACGGATCTGTCGGTCATCTCTCCCCCTCCTTCCAGGGCCATCCTCTTCATTGATGACATCCATACCATCACGGGCCCCAACGCGCAGCAGGGCGGCGGCGTGAATGACGCGAGCGTGATGCTCAAGCCACTGCTCAGCAGGGGGGAGGTGCGGTGCCTCGGCTGCACCAGCCTGGACAAGTACAGGAAGTTCATCGAGAAGGACCCCGGCCTGGAGCGGCGGTTCCAGCAGGTGGGCGGGAAGTTTGGCGTGGATTTTCTATTGCGCTGCGCGGACCGTGCGGGCGGCACCAGAGCGGCCGGGCCTGGCGCGCGGCGGGCCCAACTCTCAGCAAAAATGATTTTCTGGTTCGCGCCGGCACGCGGGGGCGCCTGCGCCGCCGCGTCGCGGCCGGGCGTGCTGCGCCTGCGCCCGCGTCGTCCGGCGGCCGACGCTCGCATCTTGGCGCGCCTCCGGCGCGCGCCCCACGGGAGCCAGCTCGTGCGGCCCCGGCTGTTTGTCTCAAGGCCACCCCTGTTCTTGCAGTGCCGCTCTCTCCACTCACCGCCGCCCGCATGCCCTTGCCCCTTCCTTGCCCCTAGGTGCCTGTGGAGCCCCCAACTGTGGTGGAGACCATCTCCATCCTCCGCGGCCTGCGCCACAAGTGAGGCTGGGGCGAGGGCGCTCGGAAAACAAGGTTTCTGAGGGCGGAAGGGTGACTGCAGCAGGGTCGCTTGGCTCCCTCCTCTCATGACCCCGGCCCGCGACCCCCCCCCCTCCGCAATTTCTCCCCACAAACTTCCTGCCCTTCTTCTGAATTGCCCCACAAACTTCCCCCGTTGTTCTGAATCAAATCCAAAATTGGAATCACGAAATAAAAACTCCTGCATTTTGTCGCGCGATCTCACCCACCAACTCCCTTTGTGTCTCCTCGTCCCTCCCGGCAGGTACGAGGCGCACCACGGCGTCCGCATCACCGACGCGGCGCTCGCGGCGGCGGCGCACCTCGGGGACCGCTACCTCCCAGACCGGTGCGCCCCCACCCCCCACCCCCCAGCGTGTAGGCAAATCCACCCTCCTTTGCTATCCCTGCCGCCTGGTGAACCATACATACAAGCAAGCTCTTATGTCATGGGAAATCGACGAGCGAGGGAGCGCAGGGCTTTCCCCGCAGCGTGTGGCCGGAGCCCTGTGCCCTCCCCCTTGTCGTCCTTCAGAACCCAGCGGCTTGCCCACCCCTCACCTC
>NW_014011091.1:9578-10063 GCF_000611645.1 Monoraphidium neglectum
CCCCTCACCTCACTCCCAGCTTCCACGCCTTGTGCCCCCATCCCCGCTGGCACCTGCCCCCCCACCTTCCCCCAAAACTCCGACCGCGCTCTCCGTTATCGCTCCAAGGTTCCTGCCGGACAAGGCCATTGATCTGGTGGACGAGGCGGCGGCCAAGGTCAAGACTGACCTGGCGCTGAGGCCGGAGGCGCTCGACCGCATCGAGAGGCGCATCAAGTGGGTCTGACTGGGGTTTGACCGGGGTTTGACTGGGGTTTGACCGGGGTTTGACCGGGGTTTGACCGGGGTTTGCTCGCGGGCAGGGGAGGGGGGTTGGTTGCTGCGTTGCAGAAGCTGGGCCTCGTTGCAGCTGGGCCACTGGCTGGGCGTGTTTGACCGGGGTTTGACCAGGGTTTGACCATGGGTGGAGTCACCCTGCCTCCCTTTGCTGCTGCAGCGGTCATCCTCGTGCAAGTCAGCAAAGCAAGCCAGGCCGGGGCGATAAC
>NW_014011090.1:0-8865 GCF_000611645.1 Monoraphidium neglectum
GGGCGGCACGTGTGGCGACGCACAGGCGCGGAGGGGTTGTGCGTGAGAAGCAAGGGTCAATGGGCAGGGGAATTGGCAAAAGGGCGCGTCGCATCAAAATTTTGATGGGTTGTGGTGTTGAGGGTCGCAGAGTGCGCGTCGAAGTGATGATTGCGCCGCAGCAAATCATCCCCAACGGGGCAAAACACATGTGCGCGACGGTCAGCTTGCGGCTAAAGGGATGCCCCCTGCAGCACAGCCCGCACGACCCTCAAGGCTGAACGTCCCCTTCACTCCACACGCGGTTCCGACTCGTTCAGCCCAAACACCCCGCAAGCCGCATCGAAAAACACAGGCACCTGTACAGGAGGCAGGCGAAGTCTGTGTGCAGCCCCTCGTCCCGGCTGATGAGCTCGTTGCTGAACGTGAGCCCCGGCATCAGGCCTGCGGGGGTTGCGCGTGGGCCAGGAGTCGCGATCAGCAGGCAACAACTGGGCTGGTGACTGCAACAACCCAGCCACTCTGCACTCCGCGCTTGTCACTGTCTCAGGGGAGGGGCAGACTGGGACCTTTGCCTTGCTGCCCAAGCTGTGCTCACCGCGCTTCTTGAGCCAGAATATGGCGCAGAAGCTGCCGCTGAAGTGGATGCCCTCGACGCACGCAAACGCCAGCAGCCGCTGCGCGAACGCCGCGCCGCTGCCGGCCCAGCGCAGCGCCCAGGCGGCCTTGCGGCCGATGACGGGGACCGTGTGTATGGCGCGCAGCAGGGAGGCGCGCTCGGTGGGGTCCCTTACGTAAGACTCCAGCAGCAGGCTGTACATCTCTGTGGGAGCGTTGGTGTGTTGAAGCGTGAGTCAGGGAGGGTGCGGGGAGGTGTGTGCGCGCACGTGTGCACGTATGCGAGGTGTGTGTATGTGTGTGAGGTGTGTCTGAGACAGAGAGGTGTGTTCGTTTGAGAGGTGTGTGTGTGTTTGCGTGCGTGTGTGTGCGTGTGTGGGTGGGTGTGATGGGTGTGAATGTGCGCACCATGCACCAGCGTGGGTCAGCCTTGGGCCGCGCAGCCAAGGCCCAACCCACTCACCGCTGTGTATGTTTTCAATGGCAATCTGGAAGCCGTAGAACGCCCGTGCCTCGGGGGCCTGCACCTCTGCGGGGTGGGCGAAAGGGTGGGGCGCTCGCGACAGTCACAGAGCCGTTCGCCTGCGTGCGCTGCGTCCCCGGGACTGCTAATGCAGATGGCCGCTGCCTCGCCAGCCAGCAGCCCTGCAGTGCGGGCCGCCTCCTCACCTTCCCCAGGCTATGCTGCAACACTGCCTCGGGCCCAACCTGTAAAATGACGCCCTCCTCGCCACATCGAAAACCACAGCCGGCCACGCCACACCCCCACCCGTACCCCGACGTCATCCATCACTCTCGCCCCCCGCAACCCTCACCCGTCATGAACCGCGCCCCCAGGTTCTCCAGCACAATGCCATCAGAGGCGGCGAAGAAGGCCAGCACGTACTTGACAAACCGCTGCTCCCCCTCCGTCAGCTTGGCCCAGTCCCTGAAGTCGCCCCCCAGGTCGACCTCGTCGACGGTCCAGAAGCTGGCGAGCGCCTGCTTGTACATCTCCCACACCTCGGGGTACCTTTCGGGGTGGTGATGGGGGGGACGTTTGTGCATTGGTTTGGCTGCACCGCGGTGGTGTGTGATGGGCGACGCCGCACGCGCTGGAGGAGGCAAGGCTCAGGGAGGAGACTGGGCAATGGGTGCGGATGGAGGAGCGCAGGCAGCGACGCACAGCACACACTGCACAGGTGGGCCAATACTCGGATGGGCACTGTTTGCATGTGACGCGGCGCGGCGCGGCGCGGCGGCCGCCGCAGTACACAGCCCTTCCCACTGGTGTGGTTGATGGGACCCACGGGGCCAGGCGCTCACTGGATAGGGAACATTGTGAAGCGCTCGTCATTCTCCACCAGCAGCGGCTCCTCCCCGGCCGGCGCACCCCCGCGCTGCCGCCACTGCTGCTCCAGCACCTCCGGCGCGATCACGCCCGGCACGGCCGGCAGGCTGCCGTGGCTGCTGCTGGCAGACAGGCGGCCGCAGGTCGAGGCGGGTGCGATGCAGGTGGGCGCGGCGGCGGCGGCGGGAGCTGCAGGAGGGAACAGCGCCGGCCGCGGGACCGAGGCTGGGGAGTCGTCCGGGGCGGCGGCTGCGGGGCGGTCGGGGCGCTCGGGTGTGGCTGGGAACGGCCACTCCAGGCCCGCAGGCGCGCAGCCGCCGGCCCCGCCGGCGTCGGAGCCGCTACTGCTGCTACGGCTGCTGCCCGCGCTGCTGTCGTCCAGGCTACTGCTGCTGCCCCTGGCATCGATGCAGTGCTGGGGGCTGGCGCAGGGGCCGTCACATTGACTGGCTCCCAGCGCAACCTTGCTGAGCGCTGCGGCCGCCACCCGCACCAAGGCGTCACCAGCAGGGCACGGCGCAGCCTCCTGGCGCGCCGCGCTCTGCAGATCGACCAAAATAGTTGTGACAGATGGATATTGAGACGTCAGAAGCATCATAAACCCATTCATCAAGCCTTGCCTCGGCAGGCCGTCGCTTTTGTGACGTCGGGAAGGTGCGTCCCCGGCTCAATCCAGCTTCAAAGAGCATTAAATCGCGTGGGATAGCCTACCTGCGGCGCAGCCATTGTCATCAGGAGCCCGAGGTGCCACGGCCCCAGATCAGGCAACGCTGAATGCGTGTTGCAAGTTGACCAAGCAGCGTGTATACAAGTATTATGAGTGGTGTGTGATAATGAGCGCCACCAAAGACGCCCCACGCCAGTCAACGCACCCGATAAAGACGGTGGCAGCTGCTCCTGTTCCCGCCAGGCGTGCATCAGGTCCCAAGGGCCAAGCTCGGTTTTGGGTAAGCTTTTGCAATGCCTCAGCTGTCTGATACAGCCCAGAAAGAGAACATTTCTGTTGGTTGCAGCACCGTTCCTGATTGTTGACCCTGCTTGACTGGATGGCACCACTTGCGCTGCAGGGCCACAGCAAAGGGATGGGGTCGGCCAAAGCTTGGCTAAGACCTTTATGAACAGGGCTGCTGCTATGCATCAAGCAGCCAATCCTGCATGAATGTACTGTACCCCGTGGACCTTGTCGCATGCACGGGCTGGAGTTGAGGGGGCAACTGTGCAGCGCATGCGCGCAGTGCCACTGGCCCTGCAGCCGTCGCCTGCAACAGAGCGTTGAGTCCAGTTGGGCCATTCGGCCGAGGGGACTAGCGAACAGTAATTGGGCTGTGCGCTGCACAACAGGGTGTTGCTGACAGGGCCCAGTTGCACCTTGGTTGTACAGATGCAAGAAAATTGGCACCCGGGCCTGCACTATTACAAGGTCCCGCACTGTGCAAGCTGGTCTATGGAGAAGCCAGAGCTACTTAATAGGGTACATATGCAGTACAGAGATAGGACAAGTACCTCGCATAAATGGGTGCGCCATGCCTGGCTACGAGTAGTCTACAGGAGGATGACAGTCACGAGTCAGGACACACAGGGCGTCGAATTGCACAGGCTGGCACCGCTATCTAGTCGCCGCACCGCTTTTTCGCTCAAGCACCAGGGGGCCTAGGTCAAGCCGTGTGCCACCGCATGATCAAGCGCTGCCGCCGAAACGTCCGCCGCTGTGGCCAGTAAGCCGACAGCCGCTGCCGCCGCCGCCGCCGCCACGGTGCTGCCCTTGGCGCCCCCTCGCTCGCCTGCGCCGCCGCCGCTGCCATTGATCTCGCCACCCTCGCCTCCCTGCTCGTCATCCTGCTGCTGCTTGGCCTCCACCGCCGCCCAGATCGCCTCCATTTCAGAGTCCACCTCGCTGCCCCCTTCGCCGCCCCCACCACTGCTCGGCTCGCTGCTGCTCCCGGCCATCTCCCAGCCGCCGCTGCTGCCGCCCTCCTCAGACCCCAACGCCTCCTCCGCTGCCGCCGCCGCCGCCGCCTCGGCCGCCTCCGCTGCCGCGAGCCGCTCCCGCCGCAGCGGCGAGTCGAGCTCCCCCTCAAAGCTCAGGCGGTAAAAGCCCGAGGACGTGTCAGAGTCCACAACAGACACCAAGATGCGCTCCCCAGGCGCCGCGGTCCAGGGCAGCTTGGTGATGGTCTCCAGGCCCAGGGGCTCTAGCAGTATGGCCGCCAGGCCGGCCTCGGGGCGGAACATGCCCAGCACCGTGGCCTCGAAAGACTCGCCCAGGCGCTGGCGCATGAACTCGGCGGCCCAGTACTTGTAGGTCTGGGCGGGGCGGTGGGGGTGGGCCTGACGTTTGGGGCAAGAATGACAAAGGTCTTCAGGTGCAAGGCGTGCACATGCGGTTGAGGGTGTCGGTTGATGGCCAGGCATGCAGCAGTGCAGTTGCAACAGGCCTGCTCCCAGGTAGGGTCCAGTAGCCAGAAGGGAAATTGATTGCACCCGCCAGGCCCCACAGCCGCCGCTGCCGCGCACCTCGTTCTCGGCGCGCCCGAGCTCCCGCCCCGTCTCCCCCGCGGCCGCCAGTATGGACGCCAGCTGCGCCGCGCCAAAGGGCGGGGCCTCCTCCCTCAGCGCCGCCTTGATGTTCCAGTGGGCCAGCATGTCGCTGTAGCGGCGGATGGGTGATGTCACCTGCGGGGTTGATTGGGGATGAGAGTGAGGAGGGAGACGGGTCAGGTGGAAGATGATTGGAACAACAGACCGTGCAGAGTTGACAAAAGGGAAGCACGTGCGGGTCGCGGTGGGCCATCCACTTGTTAGGCAACATTTGAGGGAACTTGCAAAGAGCTGCACCGTCGCCACAACCAATGGGTGGGGACACCCAGATTTCCGTGCGGCTTGTGGCCGCCGGGGTGCGGCGCCCGCTACGGACGGGAGTCGCAGGGGATGCAATGCGGACGGCGCATCGCTTGGCAGTCTCGTCCCCCCAGACCCGGCGGCCTTTGCCCACCTGAACGTACGCGTCCAACGCGAGCGACGCGTGCGGCACCGCCGCCGGCTCCATCACGCTGCGCGTCATGCAGCGGCGCAGCGCGTAGCCGCGGCAGGGGCCGTCGGGCAGCGCCGCAAGGACCGCCTCGTCCGGCAGCAGCGGGGCCTCCTGGCCCCTGGGATAGCAGATAGCATGAGACGTGGGTTGGGGGCGAATTTTACATTTGATTGCTGGCCAAAAAGCAGGAGGTGATGGGAGATTGTGGTGTGCCGATTGGCGCCGCGTGGGCGAGCAGGATGGTCGTTGGTTGATTGAGGTGCTAGTGGTCCCGCCGTCGTCGCGGCGGGTTGCGCAGCATCGCGGCCGGTCACGAGCTGTGCCGCGCGCACCTGAAGGGGAGCGGCAGCCCTCTCCGGCGGCCAAAGTCGCCGGCCGCTTCACCCGCCAGGATCATCAGCCTGCGGCGGGCGGGCGACAACACAGGACGGCTGCTGAGGAGGCGGGGGCGACGGGCGAACGGTGGCCGGGGCTGCGGCAGCAGAAGGGCTCGAAGGTGCGGCCGCCGCGCGCGCATTGCAGCTGGCCCACGAGACTGCAGTGAGACCAGGGAACCCGGGTGCGCCCACTGCGGCGGCGCTCACTCTGCCACCATGACGCGCGCAGCCGACTCCCACTGCGAGAGGGGCGTGATCGTGATGGAGGGGCGAGCTGACGCTAGGTCCTCAGAGGGCACCTCAAACTTGGCCTGAGGTTGGGGTTGACAATGGGACACGGTAGCAGGTGGCAAAGGAGGGTCATGAGGGGTTGAAAGCGAGTAAATTCAGCTGCGTCAGGGGGTGCTGCATTGATGGAGGGGTGCAGGAGAGCGTTGCTAGCTGGGGTGCAGCGACGTTGCTGGTGCAGGCAGGAGACTGGCGGGCACACACGATGGCAAGTGCCGCAAGAGGGCGGGGGGAATCCCTGTGTCCCGGCCCACCTCCGGCAGGTCAATATCGATGGCCCCCCGAGCTGCGCGCCAGGCTTTCCTGTGGTGAGGGATCAGTGGGAGGCGTGCTGAGAGGCGGGGCAGATGGGCGGCACAGGGGCGCAGAACGAAAGGGGGGACAGACGATTCCGGAACGACCGCAGCGGGCAACATGACGCAGCTAGGGTGGCGGACATCCCAGCTCAACCCAAGCGTATGCGCGCGCACACAAGTGGTCTCAGAGACACCAGCCCACACCCTCACATGGAGGCGCCGCATGGACACCTTCTCCCCGCCCCCAAAACATGGCAGCGCACCCATCAGTATGCGCACCTGAGCCGTGCCGCCTGGTAGATGCTCTGCAGGTCCTCGTGGGCGCACCCCTCCGGCCCCAGCGCGATGTCCGCGTCCGCCTCGTCATACGTCAGCCGATTAGTCACCTTGACGAAGCTCGGCACGACCTCGTACCCGCTCAGCGACCCGTCGCCCGCGAGCGTCGCGCCGACGCTCAGCGCGCAGCACGCCGGCGCGCTGGCGGCGTCGGCGCCGTCCTCGGCGGCCCTGAGGCTGAAGGCACCCTCCGCCAGGACGGCGGGGAACATGGGGATGGACCCAAACGGCAGGTACAGGGTGCGCGTGCGCGCCCGCGCCTCAGCATCCACCACGGACCCTGTGACAAGAGGCAGCAGGGTTGAGAAGTGGGGTTGGCTGACTGTCAACATCATAATCACGCCTGAGAATGATGCTACAGGCCTTGCATTGCAGGCTGGCAGCAGTCCCCTGCAGACATATCCTGCCTGCTCAAAGCAAGGTGAATCACCTGGTGCCGACGAGCCCCCGAGGCCCACCCACCTGGCTGCAGCCAGCGCGTGGGGTCCGCCACGTGCACCCACAGCTTCACATCGCCACTGGGAAGCTGCTCAATGCTCAGACCGTCGTCCACCTGTTGAGGTAGAGAGCAAGGGGTCAGCCGAGTGCGGATCATGCCAGGCTCACACAAGCGTTGCGCAACCGCCAGCAGCAAGCAAACAACAGCCCACACAAGGAATTCAGAAAAACAGGTGCCTCTAGCAGGCCGCGAGGCTGTTGAGACCCGGCGTGAGGTCAAGGTGCAAGGTTGTTGCGCATTTGCGTTTGTCGCCAACTGCTGCCCGTCCACACCTCTGTGGTGCCAGCGTCGTCGACAGTGAACACGCGCAGGTGCGTCAGGTCGCGGCGCATCGCGGCGTCAGGGTCCGGTGGCGGCGCCGCCGCGATCGCCTGGACACGGGGGCAGGCGGGACGACGACCGCTTTTAAACCGGGGACTGGAACACTGGAGACTGGGCATTGGGCTGCACGCGCCATTCTCGCCACAAGCACGGTGTTGCAAAATACGTGCGTGCGTGCTGAGATGACCTGTGTCGAAACGCCGACCCACAATCCCAGTAGTGACCCCAACACCGGGCCACACAGCTCTGCCTTGCTGAACACAGCCTGGCCACGCGTGCCCCTACCGACCTGCGCCGCCGCCTCCACGTCAGCCTCAAAATCCAGCCGCGCGCCGGCCCTCAGCAGCGGCAGCGGGTCGTGCAGCCTGGCCGCCCCCAGATCCGCCAGCAGCGCCCAGGCCAGGGCCGGCGGGTCGGACTTGACGCCCAGCAAGGCGAGGCTGTCCTTTGCCAGCTCAGCGGCCGCCGCGCTGCAGCCATGGAGGCCGCTGAGAGCGAGCTCCTGGGTGGGTGGCGGGTGGGGTTGGGGGTGCGGCGGGGGGGCTTGGGTTTACGCAGTTGGGAGCGGCGCCCGATGGGGTACGCGCCGTTGCGCACGGGGCCCAGCGCTGTAGCCATTAGGTCATGAGGTCACCGGCCAATGCCATACAGCTAATCGCATCCTCCTGTCAACGGATGGTGTCTAGTCAGCCATAGGTGTCTACGAACATGCAGCCACCGCAGGACCCAGGGCCGAGCCTGGATGTCGTCCCTTGGCACCCCCAGCATCACACACCTTAATGGCCTTGACGCGCGCCCCGAAAGGCCCCGCCACCCATGCCTCCCAGCCCGGCTTGTCCCCTGCCGCGGTGCCCCGCGCCGCTGCCGCGGCGGCGGCGAACGCGGCGCGCTCCTCCTCCTTGCGCCGCTCCTGCTCCAGCACCTCCTGCGCCGCCTTGACTGCGTCGGGGCTGCGCGCCTGGTAGGCCAGGCCGGACTTGCCGGACTGTGATGTGCGCGAGGGGCACAAGTGTGGTCCAAGTGAGTAGCGGGCATGGATGGCCATTGGAAGGGTTGCGGGCATGGATGGCAGGGGCGTGCCCAGGGTGTGCGGGCAACAAGGGTGCACGGGTCACTAAGGCCACAATGCGTGAGAGCCAGCAGCCGCGCGCTGTGCCAGCGCAGCTGGCTCCTAGGCCCCCCAGCAAGCGCTCTGGGTCTCAAACCGCCCCGCAGATCCTGCAACCCAGACAGCGTCCCTCGATTGGTGTCAGCAGCAGCAGAGGCCCCACCCCAGCCTCCAGCCACGCTATCTCCCACCCCCTCCCCCCGTCAGCCGCGCCCCGCACCGACTGCTTGAAGTAGACGCGGTCCTGCTGCAGAAGCCAGAACGTCGTCCACTGCTCCATCGCGCCGTCCGCATCATACAGCAGCGCGGCGAGCTCCGGCAGGCTCAGCGCCGCGCCGGCCGTCCCGCCGCCGCCGCCGCTATCGTCCTCCGCTGCAATCGCCCACGCAATCTCAAGCAGCGACGCGTCCGCGCCCGCGGCGGCGGCGGCGAAGCGCTCGAGGTCGTCGGGCGTGTAGCTGCCGCCGGGCAGCACCAGGGAGGCGGCTTTGGGGGGCACGGACGACTTGTGGCCGCGCGTGTCGACCACAAACCACTGGGCCTTGCCGTTTGGGGCTGTCACGAGGCCCAGCATCTGCGCCTTGCCATCCTTTGAGAACGCCACCAGCTGGCCGGGCGACAGGCCGGCGGCGCTGGCGCCGGCGTTCTTGGCGGCGCGCGGGGCGGCGCCGCCCCTGGAGGG
>NW_014011089.1:0-8851 GCF_000611645.1 Monoraphidium neglectum
CCTCCTCATTCCTAACCTTCCAACGGATCTGCCAGCAAGCATACACATAAGGGGCAACAATATCAGCAAGCACAGAGCCACCAAGAAAATCAAAATCAAGCAACTTGTAAGCTTTCTCTTCATTCTGCATCTCAGTGATGGTTGCAGGGATACATGAGTAGGCCGCCACGCCCCAGAGGCTGGTCGATCTGCATCTGCACTGCCGTAGCGATGGGATTTTGGCAAGCCGATGCAAGCAGTGTAGCTACACTCACGGGATCAGGCAGGAGCTGGACTGGATTGTCTCGCGCAGCAGCCGCCTCAACCCCTGCGTAGTCAGCTCCCAGGTCGCCGCCCCCTCCAGGGCAGCTTGAGGCGACCAGCCCAGGCCCGACGGTGGCGGCCGCTCAAAGGACGCCGCCTCCTCCGCCTGTGACGCGCGCAGCTGCTCGATCGCAGCCCGCAGCTCTGCCTGCCAGGGAAGGCTGGCGTCGGGGCCAGCGGCTGCGGCGGCTGCGGCTGAGGGTGCCAAGGGGCACGGGCCGCTGGTGCTGCCGCCGCTGCCGTCCATGGCCGCACCAACCGGGACGCCGCCAGCGGCAGGCGGGTCGCGGCGCCGCTTTGCAGCGAGTGCGGCGCTAAGCCAGGTGAGAGCGTCGCACTGCTTCACCGCGGCGTATGCCGCATTTGCGTGTGTGCGCAGCTGCTCCTGCTGTACGGTCAGCTCCTCAACCTTTGTCAGGGGGGATGGACAACGGGGTTGTGGCGGTTACAAGATGTTGAAACATCGTACGCGGGCCCGTGAGCCACCTCTTCGGGGCACTTGGCGAGGGCAGCCAGCGCTCGACTCATCTGATACGCACCCATACTGCATGGTGCCCCCCCTCGTCACCACCCCTCTGGCATTCGTCGCTGCTGGCAAACCTGGCGCTGGTGCCGCAGCACAAGGCCTTCAAGCTTTGCGAGGAGCTTGGCGGTGGTGTTCTTAGGAGCCATCGCCCCAATCATCCGAACCTCAGCTGCGCATCAACTGTGCAGCGCGCTTGTTTGCGCTGCAGCGTCCACACAAACGGGATGCCAGAAGCAACTACGTTACTCACTCATGTATCTAAAAGGTTTCAACAGCGTGAAAGGTGCGGGTTTGTAAACGCTGCTTCGATGACTAAACTTGGACGACTTCTCTTTGTGCCGGCTTCGGGTGAGTATGGCAGGCTCTGAGATACCACGATGATATAATAGAACATAGAAGTATACCTCAACTACCTTGGAGTCGTAGTCGGCCGTCACCGTCTCACCGGGGATCAAAGGAGCAGGTGTGCGGCAAGCAGCGGAGTGCACAAAGCGAGTGGGGTATCCCTGCCCGTACCCATTCCACCATATTAAATCTCGGGGTGTGCAGCATCACGCCTGTTGGCATGAATGATTGGGAAGTGGGACGAGTCATCTGCTTCTCAGATTACTGCAGTTCGCATCAGCACTGCGGCACATGCGCGTGGCGCTTGTGGCACATGCAAGCAGAGCCGTCAGCATGTCATGCACAACAAGCTATTTATGCATGGTTACCCCACAGGTGCAGCTCGTCGTCCCCCGGCATGTCGTCTTGGGGCTCATGCGCACGCCGCCGGAACACAGGGGAAGGCAGAGAAGCCACACACACAACCTCATGCATGAGCAGGTGCGAGCATACATGACTGCGCCATACATGTGATTGTAGCGCCTGGGCAGGCGCTGGACAATGCTGGAGAAAAACTGTTGACGCGTTCCGTACACGCATGTGCCCGACTCGGGGCTGTGCATGGCGCGCAGGCGACAAGCACGAGGCGAGCACAGTTGTCCAGCTCTGAGCAACCGCGTGCATGTTTGCAGGCTTTTGCCAATAAGGTGGTTTGGCACCCGGTCACTCACCAGACTGTTGATCGCGCAGGCAGTCCTACCACAAGGCCGACCCAGCCGCTGCCTATGAAGAGAGTGGGGCAATCTGCAGACACCATGTGCTTCTGGTTTCCCTTAAGAAGGGGGGGACCTTGGGTTTTGGCTGCTGCCTGTGTTCTGCAACATGCTGGGCGCGCGCGGGGGCGCTTGGGGCGTCTGGAGGGGCCGGGGGCGGGCCAGACTGTGCCATTGCACCCGGCACCCCAACCCCTAGACATGATACCGGTACTGCAGCCGTGCTCGATAGAAACATTTAAAAACCTGCCATGGATGAAATAGGAAAGGATTAAGCTTCAGTATGAACTCGATTGCAGCGCGTCCAGATCGCAATGAGCCTTCCACGGCGTTCTGGCTGCCTATCGTTCCATATCTGAAAGATTGCCTGCTCTTGAGAGCCACGGGGCGCGCCTTGGCCCTGCCGCTGCCTGTGGTCGCAACCGGGCTCGTTTACTTGCACCGCTGCCGCCGTAGCGGGCACCCCTGGACGCTGTCGCGGCACGACCTGATCTGCGGCTGCCTCTACGCCGCAGCGAAGGCCGAAGAGGTGCGCGGTTATGGCGTGCTGGGCCAGGTAGCTCTCTTGGAACTCCCTGGCTTGCCTTCTTGTTGCAACAGCTAGAGCTCAGCCTGCTAACGCATGCTGGGTTTGTGGTGTGGGTGGGTCCCTGACATCCAGCCCTGGCTGCGCCCCGGTCCCCAACCGTCCGCCCCACAGGCCCAAATGTCAACCAACCAAGCTATCAATGCGGCACGGCTTTTGGAGCAAGCGGCCAACAGGCATCTGCTTGAGGTGTGTTGGGGGAGAGAACCGCGCACCGTTTCATTTGAGGCCCCGCCTGTTGCAGCAATCTGTTGCGACACATGGGAGCAGTGGCTGCTAGCTCGCCTGCTTTGATCATGTGGAGAGCGAGCAACAGGCTGCTCAAGGGCTCACTGCATCCATCACCCCCCCGCCAAGCACAGGCGCTCGTACCCCTGGCGCGCCTCATGCCTCACCCACCAGCACTCGCCGGCGCTGCGGGCGTAGAAGCGCCCGGCGGGCCCCTTGCCGATCACGAGGCGGGTCACAGGGCAACAGGCTCCACAGACCCGAGGGACACGGAGGGCAACGGCAGCGGCAGGGACGGCAGCGGCAGTGATGGCGGCAGCGGTGGCGGCGCTGTCTTGGTGGGTGACGCGTACTACGCAGCAAAGCAGCAGCTCTTCGTGGCGGAGCAGCACGCGCTGCGCCACAACCACTTTGTGGTGGACGTGCTGCACCCGCACAAGCACGTGATGCACATGGCGCGGTGCCTCCTTGGCGGCAGCTGCGGCGGGGTTTCCAGTGGCCAGCAGCAACGCAGGTTGTCGTTTGACGGGGGCAGCGGCGGGTGGCATGACGGCGGCGCTGATGGGCATTGTGGCGGCTCAGACGGCTACGAGATGGCAGGAGATGCACCAGACGTTGCCAGGGTGGCGGTCTGTTTGCTGCACGACGCTCTGACCGCAACTGGGCTGGGGGCTGAAGAAACGACGGCGCCCGAAACGCTCGCTGCGGCAGCGCTGGTGGCGGCGCTGCAGCTATTGGCGGCGGAGCCGCCACCTGCGGCAGGCAGCTTGGCCGGTGGCGAGGGTAGCCGCGCAGCGGCGGCGGCGGCGCGTGCCGCGGCGCTGGTCTCGGCCACGGGGCTGCCCCCTGCAGAAGTTTCCCGGCTGGCGCTTGCGCTGCTGCAGGTGCCACAGGCGCTGCGCGCACGCCTGGGTAGCGCAGATGGGGCCAGCGTACCCTTGGCGGTTGCGCACGCCTAAGCCCATGGGTTGGATTTAACAGGCAATGGAAGCAACATACGCATCTTGATTGTCTCTGCAGCTTCTACTCTCTGGCAAGTTGGACAAATCAGGTGAGGGCCGTTTGTGAAGGCTGGCAGCCCGCTGCTGCGATTTGCTGCATCACAGCAGTTTCTGTCTATCCGTTTGCTGCTGACGCTCCATGCGGCAGCCCCACTCGGGTCTTGCCCGGGTGCTGGCCCCACCAGCACTCAACTTGCACCAGCTCTGAGAGCAGATGCGTGTGCGTCGAGCCAACCCCTGCCGCAACCTTGTGTGCCCCTCTCTGTTGCAGGTATCCTGGTCTGAGCGTGCGGCCCAGCGTGCGGCCCGTATGCAAGGCTGCCCCAGTCGTCAGCACGCCATCCTTGCCGGCGGCCTGCAGCCAGCAGGTTGGGAACAGTCGAAGCAGGGAGTAGACAGCGTGAACTGAAGGTTGTGACTTTTTTGATGGGGCATGTAACTGCATGGACAGTGGGATGCATGCAGCCTGGCATGAGTGTTGGTGGCACAAAAAAAAACGCCGCACGCTGCACGGGTGCATGCCCGCCATCCCCAGCTGGCCACTGCCAGATTTATGTTTCATATTCCATGCTCCATGCCGCCAACCGAGCGCACAACCACCCCAGTGCTTTGAGTGAGACATACAGATGTGTGCTGCCCCACACAAAATGTAAATTGAGGTACTGAGCAGAGGGGCCAGCGAGTAGGGCGGCGGTGAGTCCAGCAGGCCTGGCACAGTTGACGATGGCTTCGCGCTGCAGCAAGCAGTTGCCGTGGCTTTTGTGCAGTGTCGCGTTGCTGATTGCTTTGACAGTGGGGCAAGGTGTTCACGCAAGCCGGACAAACTGCAGCTGCAGCCCGGTCAGGTTGTGACGAGGTGCTTGGCCCACAGGGCAGTTTGAAGCACGCGCCAAATTGCCCTCTGGGCCAAGCACAGGCGCAACTCCCAGGACAGGTGCTCCCCCGGCGGCCTTGAAGTCCGGCGTGCGTCACACGGGCTTGGCTTTGCCCAGCCCCAGGGCGTTGAACACGGCCTCCTTCAGCATGCTGGAGCGCGGGTGCAGGGCGTGTTTCAGCGGGTCAGTTAATCGTGTGCTGCAGAGGTGTTGATGTCCAATCAGGATCTGGGTGACTACCCCTTGAAACAACCCCTGCCATCATGCGCCCTGCCCCCTCACAGCACTAGGTGGCAGGGATCCACGCACGCCCTGAGCTGGGACCAACCCAGCACTCAATAAGACGCGCCCAGCAATTGATAGCCCCCCTCCCCCCTCCCCCCTCGCCCAGACCGCGCGCGCACCACAACAGAGCCGCGCGGCCCCGCGCCCTTGCATCCCGCGTGGAGCCAGTGCATGTGGCGCCGACCCCACCCACCTGAGCAGGGGGCGGTTAAAGGCCACCGGGGTGTAGCCCTCCCCGTGGAACGCCCAGCGCGGCGCATAGACGTGGACGCGCTGCGTGGCCTCCCCCGTTGCAGGGTCCACAAGAGGCAGCCCGGCTTGTGTCTGGAGAGGGAAAGGAAAGAGGGCACTCCTCAAGTCGCTGGTGCACAAGCAAGCGGGGCAGCTCGGGCAGCTGCTGCAGCACCCCGTTACTCAATCAACCCTCTCAAGAGCTGCACGCGCCCAAGAAACACCCCTTTCCAACCCCGCAGCCACCGCCAGCCCGCCCCAGCCACTCACGTAGGCAAGAATACCCCCCCTAAGATTGGCGGCCCCCGACAGCCCCGCGTCGGTGACAGCCGATGACGTCAGCAGCTTCTGGGCGTACTGCCCCGACCTGTACCCCACGGTGCACGAGCACACGGCCTGGTGGGAAGGAGAGTGTGAAAGCACGGGGGTAAGGGTCAGGGGCACACGTGTGGGGCGGCGCCTGAAGGACACTCCCTGCTGGTGAAACGTAGCAGCTGAGAGTGGAAGGGTCATCACAGCCTTGTGGGCCGGGGATGGAGTGCGGCAGCGGCTCCCTTTAGCGTAGGCGAGCGACGGATTGGGATGCAGCGCAGCAGTTGGGGCGCCAACACATGGTGCCCACCTGGCAGCCCCTCCACTTGCCGGGGTCGGCTTCGAACTGGGCGCGCGTGACGACAAAACCAGGAGGGCCCGGTATCATGGACACCTGCACACACGGGGGCGTCCGCGGTCAGTCGCACGCGCACCTGCCAGCAGCGGCCACGGTACAACGCCGTGCCCCGCACTAGCTGTGAGGTTTCAGCTCCTGAGCCAAGGGCGCGATGGCCCTCTGGCTTGCAACCAGCCGTGGCAAGAGCCGCCTGCGTTTGTGCACCAGGCGCTCTGGCGGTTGCCCCATGCTGCGCGAGTCCCCACCCGGTCCCGTGCCCGTGTTGAGGAGTCCAGCGGCCGCACCTGTTGCTCCTCTGGTGTGCGCACGTCGACGAGCACGACGCCGCCCCCGCCGTCGAGCTTGTCGCGCAGCTGCTGGGCCGTCACCTCGGGAACCTGCGTTGCATTGGGGCTGGTGCCATGAGGTGACAACAGGCGGCAGTCAAACCGATGCGCCCCCCTGGCGCACTGCTTGTCGAACGGGGACGCCTCCATCGGCCCCGACCCCAAGGTCTCCGCGCTCTATCGCTGTCACGCGGTGCGGCACGTGGTGCAGCGCCCCTGCATGCGTTGCACATGCATGCATGCGCGCCTGGGTGCGCACATGCTGGTGGTGACGTGTGTGAGGGCGCCCACCCCAACAAAGGTCTCGTCCCGCAGGGTGTTGCAAAACTGCTCCAGCCTGGCACGCCGCTCATCAGCTGGCAGCAGTGCCGATTCTGAAATTGAAGACGACATGGAGCAGCGGGTAGAGCCGGCAGAAAGCAGGCCCACGCCGGCCACAGCCGCCGGCAAGCCCAACCTGGCCGGCCCAGCAGTGAGAGTGCGCTGCCTGAGACTGTTGCGGCGTGAGGCCGCACAGGTGATGGCGATAGGGCGGCAGTGTTGAGAGCGAGCCCGTGAAGTGGCAGTGCAGATCGGTTGCTGTTGTACAAGACACATCAACTGATCCTCTGCGCCCGCTGGGTGACCAGAGATCAGGCTCAGGACCGCGCGAGAGTCTCAGGATCGCGCGACGGCGTCTCGGACACAAGAGTGTACTTCAAGGCCGCAAAAAGGGCGGCATATCGATCGATTTTGACGTGTGTACGCGAGGGCATGACTGCTCAGCCAACAATGAGCCTAATGCGCGGCACCTGCGGCACCCCTTGTCCCTGGCCCCCTGGGCTCCGCGGCTGGGCACCGGTGCGACTTGCAGCCTGACAGCACACCGCACACCTGGCATTATCCAGGTTCAGGATTACTGCATGGCTTGGGTGCACGCTAGGACACTGATCGCTCGCGTGAAGAAGCATGATCCTAGGGTACACATGCAGCGGGCGCAGTTGAAGCAGCCGCCCAGCAGCTACCTCGGCAACATCCCCGCCCCCCGCAGCTCACAGCAGCCCGTGCAGCACACGCTCTCGTGCCTCCTCCACGGCACTCGGTGGCAGCAGGTGTCCCAGCCCCCCCGCCCGCAGCGCCGCCCGCAGGTCCGCCGGCGTCACCTCCTGCCGGCCAGCGCCCAGCGCCAGCCCCTGCGCCGCCGCAAACTGCTCCGTCAGCAGCGCCTCCGCCGCCGCTGCCAGCGCCTCCAGCGCCTCGGGCTCCATTTCGTAGTCCTGCGGCAGCGCCGCCGCCGCCGTGCCGCCGCCGCTGCCGCCGTCCGCGCTGCCGACCCCTTCGACTGCCATCCCGCTGCTGCCCTCTGCGGCGCCGCGGCCGCTGCTGCTGCCAGGCCCGCCAGTGCCGCCGCCGCCCTCGCCGCTGTGCGGTGCGAGGGCGTCCTCGAGCGCGTCCAGTGCCATCTGCTGGAAATCTTCCTCCGCCCACGCTGGCCGCGCGGCGCCCGCGGCGCCCTGCTCCTCAGTCACCTGCCGCAGCGCCTCCACGTCGCGCAGCGGCGCCGTCAGCGCCCGCAGCCGCGGCAGCGCGGCGCCGATCGCGGCGGCCGCGGCGGCGTCGCCGCCGTCTCTCCCGCCGCCGCCGTCGGCGCGGCGCAGCTCTGGGTCGAACCACCAGGCGCGCTGCAGCGCGTAGAGCCGCGCCCCCTCCAGCAACTCCTCCACCTGCTCCGCCGACAGCCGCGGCGCCGCCCCCGACAATGGCCCGCCGCCGCTGCTGTTCCGCGCAGAGCTTGTTGACGACGAGGCAGCGGCAGCGGCCGAGCCGGGCAGCGGCAGGGGCTCGAGCGCGGGTAGGTACCGCAACAGAGAGGCGCGGCATGCGGCCAGGCGCTCCTCAAGTGACTGCCCCCGCTCCGCCGCGGCGGTGAGCTCCGCGCAGCGGCCGCACTGTCGGCCCGACAGGAAGCAGCAGCGCGCTGCGGCGCCGCCGGGGCCGCCGTCGTAGCCGCAGTAGTGGTGCAGGTCGGCCGGGAAGACCAGCGCGCCGCCGCCGGCCGCCATGGCGGTGCGGGGCCGCAGCGCGGCCAGGGCGGCGAGCACGGCTGTGAGGGGCTCGCGCTTGGGGTCCGGCAGCAGCGCGGCACGCATGGAGGGCGCTGCGCCGGCGCCCGCGACGGATGCACCGCTGTGGGTAGGTTGGCGGAAGGTGCGTTGAAGGGGGGGCATTTAGGTGCTGTCGACAAGGAGGCTGGAGTGGGTCGAGAGTTGGTCAGGCTAGCCGCTGCAGGATACAGACTGAAGGGGGCGGCACAGGGCGCCCCGTCCCATGCAGCTTGGGACCAACAGCGCGTGAGCTCCACGTCAGCACGCTCAAAATTCACAAACAGCGTCACCACGCCGCACGCCCTCCCCCCAAAACATCCTAAGCTGCAGGAGCACACCCACCCGTGGAGGAACAGCGCTGACAGCGCGGGGTCACTCGAGGCCGCCAGCAGCACCTCCCGTGCCGTCACCACCGTCGCCGCGGGCTCGCCGCCGCCGCCAACCCGCGGCACCGTCGCGCCACTGGCGCCGCCCCCTGCCGCGGGCGCGCGTGCCAGCGCGGCACCCAGCAGCCGCTCCATCGCCACCTCCAGCGCCGCCGTCAGCACCACGACCCCCTCGATGCTCCTGTCGCCCCCAAACTCCCCGCCCGGCCCCGCCGCGCCGCGCTGCGCCGCGGCGCCCTCGGCGCCCGCCGCG
>NW_014011088.1:0-8852 GCF_000611645.1 Monoraphidium neglectum
GGGGAGTGGGGAGTGGCAGTTCTACGGGGGTCGGGGGGTCGGGATGGAGGTGGTGTATTTGCAGGGAGTGGGAGTGAAGTGTGGTTATGTGTGGGGGGTGAGAGGGGAGGGTAGGCGGGGGGCGAGATGAGCGGAATGTGCAGGAGGCGTTGCTATGGTGATCGGGGGTGGGGGTGAGGGGTGGGGGTGATGTGAAAGGCGGGAGCCGTGGGTTTCATGGGGTGGGGAGAGCGTTGGAGGGACGTGGCGGTTCTGCAGGGAGAAGGGGTGATCAACAGCCGGCGGGTTGGCTCAACAAGCCGAGCGCCCATCCTTCTGGGTGCTGTAATCACAGCTTGGGTACCCCCAAGCTGTAACGCCAAGCAGCTGACAGCAACAGCCGTGATTGCAGCCGCACAGCAGGGAGCCGCGCGATTCGTCTCTGTGGCGCCACACGTTGCACATACCGCCCAGGGCACTCTCGTGATTGGACTTGCGCGCCGCACCCGGTCCCCCCCATCCCCCGCACTCTCCCCTCCCCGCAGGAAGCGCAAGGGCTTCATCCGACTGGCCATGCAGGCCGGTGCTGACGTCATCCCCGTCTTCGCGTTCGGCCAGTCACAGACCTACAAGTGGCTGCGGCCGGGGCCGCCCTTCGTGTCGGACGCCTTTGTGAAAGCGCTCTCGCGGCGGATAGGTGGGCGCCGCCACGCCTGGCACCATTGCTTCCCCGCCCTTGCTTTGCCCATCGTGCCATGCTGGTTTCCCTCCTTTTTGGGTTTCTGACGCTTTCAGCTTGAGCCATTGTCTACTGTCGGCCATCTGGATCCGCGCACGAGCCGACCCATGGCGTCTGCTCGTGCACGCGCGCTCCCGCCCCGGCAGGCATGGCGCCGCTCCTGCTGCTGGGCCGCTGGGGCACGCCGATCCCGCACCCCGCGCGGCTGACGGTCGCGGTCGGCGCCCCCATGAGCCTGCCGCGCCACGACTCGCCGCCGGAGGAGCTCGTGCAGCAGCACCTGGATCGCTACATAGCCGAGCTGTCGGCGCTTTTCGAACGGCACAAGGCGGCCGCAGGCTACAAAGACCTAGAGTTGCGAATCCTGTGATATGCTCAGCAGATGGGGCGGATCGCGCCGGGGGCCTGGCTGCGCGTACGGCGGCGCTGGGTGTGTGCTTGTGGCACTCGGTGCTGTGCTGCATACTAGTAGCTGCGTCCTCGTCTGCCTGGCAGTTCACCAACCAAACATGTGATTTTTTGTTTGTAGCAGCATTTGTTGCACTGCTCCATATTTGGACTTGACCCCTTTGTTGTAGCCTTGCATTTTGTGGTGATACTTGCAGTCAGGTTGTGTGCAGGATGACAAAACACCAATTTTTAGACGAATAGAGGGTGGCATAACCAGGAACCCATCAGACGTGTCAGCATGGCCCTAAGTCGCTGTGCATGACAAGTGGCCACATTTTGCTACCAAAGGAACAGCACCATTGTAAATTCGATTTGTGATACTTGAGCAATGCGATTCCCCATGGCGGATCGCGTGTCGAGGGCGGCAGCCCTGCGCCTCGGCAATGCCCACCCCGCTTCACGCGCGCACCCGAGCGCTGGGCCGCTGCCGAAAAGCGCGCCAGTCCTCCAGGGAGCCGTCACTCTCGCTGCCGCTGTCACTGCTGCCCAAGCCTCTGCCGCCCAAGGCCGAGGCAGCTGTACCATCACCGCCGCGGCCACCGCCGCCACCGCCGCCGCCGCGCCCCGCTCCGCCGCTGCTGCCATTGCTGCGCGTGCTGCCCCACTCGCCAGAGGTCCCCGCTGATGCCAGCTCAGCGCCCCTGCTGCTGGGGCGCATACCCGGGTCCACGCCGCCACCAGCGATGCCAGCCGCGGGGCATCTAGCCGCAGCTGTTTCGGCCATACCCCTCAGATCGACCTCGTACGTCGGCCTCCACACCGTACCCCTCACTGCGCCAGTGCTCGCCGCGGCTGCGCCGCCGCCACCACTGCCACTTGTCGCGGCGGCCCGCAGGCAGACGGCGTGCCCGCCGCACCCGTCCATTTCCGCCTGGCGACCCTCCGGCATTGTCCACATGCAGCCGCCGCCGGCTGCACCAGCGAGCGGACGGGGCTTGGCCGCCGCGGTCGCATCAATTGGGGGCGCCTCCGGACTGCAGCAGGGGTCGCCCGTGGTGTTGGGACCTTCGCCTGGTATACAGGGCGTCACTCGCCCGCCCGTCACTTGCAGGCTGGCCAGCAAGGCGTCCAGGTCAGCGTCACACATGGGCAGGCCTGACAGCAGGCCCGCCTCGGCGCGCTCGGGCGCGGCTGGCGCCGCCGCGCACACAGGCGCACCCTCTGGCGCCCCGCCGCCGCTGTCGCCACCGCCGCTGCGGCTGCCGCCGCTGCTTGCGCCGCTGCTGACGCCGGCACCGTCGCTGCTGCTGATCGCCATACTGCTGCAGATGTTCCTACTGATGAACGGATTCAGCGCCGTCGCCGCCCCTATAGCTGCAGCTCCCTGGCAGTCAGCGCCAGCTAATGTGTGCAAGCCGGTGGCAAATGCGCTGCTGTCGCAACCAGGCTGGGCTGGCGTCCACCGCTTGCCCACGGGAGATAGGAAGCCCTTGTTACCTGCATGAAAGAGATACGGGGCGTTGAGGGCGCGCCATTTCACCGCATCATGGTTCCCGCCGCTTTTGTGCGCGGTGTGCAAAGCGGCAGCCACCTTCTGCGGCATTGGGCAAGTCCAGCGCCTCGCTGTGCGTGTCGGCCTCGTATCCAAGGACTCCATATGCTAGGTTGAAGAAGCACGGGGACTCGTAGCCATCTGTGGAGGCGCCATCGCTCTCCGCGACAGTCGACGGAGGGCAGACCACGTTCAGCGTCATCGTGATCAGTTGTTGCGTTATTAAAAGGTTGTATGCACTGATATAATCGAATGCTGCGTCCTTGCAGAAATTTACGGTACTGTACAGCTCCACCGACAGCAACAGACGGTTCTGCGTCACCGTCGACGCGCAGCACACCGTGCAATGCAGCGGATGCCATCCGCAGTATGTGTCAAGCGAGCGACGCTGATAACACTGAGTGGATGTTGCCGCAGCGGGTGGCCTTCGATGCTGAAAGTGTTGGAGGTTGCCTTGAGTCGTTGACTGCCAGGTGGAGTGTTAATTTCGGACGGCAGGGGGGCTGTCAGTCAGAGCCGGCAGCGGGGCGTGCGGAGGGCCGATGGGGGGCGCATCTAGGTTGCACCTGCTCATCTGCTATGCACCCGTTGTGAAAGGCGGTTGCGCGCTGGTGTCAGGAAGCCTGCAGTTCCCTGCAGGCTTGTCAACGACGTGCTCACAGCCACTCAATGCGTGGGGTTGACCATGCGTGTCTGCTCATACACTGTTGATGCTTGTCATACATGTTGCCCATTCACATGTGCCTCGTAAGGAGGAATCCTACGCTTCCTCCTCCTCTTTGTTATGTGCGGAGTATGAGGATTGCTTTGTCGTGCACAATGGGGGCCGGTGCACAACTGGCGCCGGGCGGAACGGCCACTGCAATCACGCAAACTTGATGGGAAGCCAGCAGGGGCTGAGCCGCGATTGCGAGGGCTTACCCTGCTGCTTCTGGCTTGCTTGCTGCTTGCTTGGCGCTCATCCACCACTTGCGCTGTGCGAGGGGGTCTATGCATACTGGCATCTGCCGACCAACAGCTGCCAGGGGCCTCCAGATGGTGTCCTCAAGGGTGCAGATCTTACAGTGGGCCCGTGCGCGGCCCATGCAGGGGCGGCGCCACCGGCAGAAACCACCGAGCCAACGAGGAAGCTAAAAGACCGCGGCAGCCATGCCTGCGGTCGACCAAATGCATGCAAGCGATTGTGGCCGCCTGGCTGCCGCGCAGCCGCCTTCTGGAAGCTGGCCGGAAGCCAGGCGTGCACTCGGAGCTGGCTGCACGCCGGAGCTCATTGCGCGTGACAGCTTTGTCGCTGGTGACGCAGATGAAGTGCCTGAGGCCGGCTTCCCATCGCGCATGCCCTACTACTTCCGCCACACGTCCCGATTCCGGAACCAACAACATGCGCGGGCGCTGATGCGCCTGCGATGCTGCTCTCGCCCCTTTGCAGCATCAGGGACCCTTCATTACAACACCCCCACCCACTGCCCCCACTGCGACGGCCTCGGCCGTGACAAAACGGCTGAACATGCTCTGCTTGATTGCCCCGCGTATGCAGACCTGCGGGCCGAGCCGCGCTTTGTGCCCTTGTTTGGGAATCTACCCGCGCTTGCGCGCATGCGCGCGTTTGTGCGCAGTGCGGATCAGCACACCTTGGGGGCCTTCGTGCACGCCTGCGTTGAACGAACGGAGCACGGTAGCCACCTAAACCCAGTCACACAACTAACGATGGTGCTTTACTGTTCAATCCCATGAGCCTGGATGCCTCCAGGAGCGGGCGACCGCGGGACGCTGCGACAATCCTAATTCTAATCCTGGGCATCATCAGGCCCCTCACATAAGCAACCATTGCCCATAACAGGACTTACTGTGCAGAGCTGCAATTCTCCCAAATGCATAGGTATCCGGTGTTCTTAGGTCAGCACAAGGCTGCTGACGCACATGCTGCTGCGCCTGGGGATGGCTACGGCACAAGAAGGGGGCAACAGCTGGCACACTGCCAGTGGCGAACTTGGCGGACTCATCACGTGCATGTGGATGTGTGTGTGTGTGTGTGTGTGTGTGTGTGTGTGTGTGTGTGTGTGTGTGTGCGCGTGTGTTTGCGTGCGCTTGCCCTTGAACCCCTACCCCACAACCGGCGTGCCGGCCCTCCTGCTGTGTGACACCCATATTGTGATGTATGTTCACCCACGCCTAGGCCTCAAGGAGTCCGCGGCCTTGGCTTAGCGCGGTGACGAGCGAGGCAGGGTGGACTTAGCTGCCAAGTTACAGGTATGACAGGCCAGGCTGACTTGGCGTGACCGGGCAGTGGCTGCGGGCCATTTAGGTGTACGGCATTGGGGTGTATGCGTTCGATCAGTTGCAAGGCGGAAGCCGAAATCCGCACAAGGGCCCAGGCCCTGGGAGGACGCCCTTAGACCCCAGTACAAGCGAGGCGTGCCGAGCTCAGGCAACAACAGTGAGCGCGAAAGACAGGCTGACAGGAAGCGAGTGCGATGGGAAACATCATGCCGCGAAAATTGTTTTCTCCCCTTTTTTATGGCGAACGGAAACAATAAGCAAGCAAGCATGATCACTTTGCGTGGGTCGGAAGCAGGGTTTGAGGCCAAAAGGTGGCAAGACATGTGGTGGCGCATCATCACTGACGCGCCACTCCTCAAGGACGGCAGCCGCAAGTTCTTAGCCTGGACAGAGCAGGGGCAACAGGGCCACCACGTGCTCGCTGTCAAATGCATCACGCTTGGTTGCTTGTGGCGTTCAATGTTGGTCCATGCAGGCGCTGCAATTCGTGGGAAACTTGCAACCAATTGCTGCAAACGAATGTCACGTTGTCGTGAGCAAAGTGAAGTTTTGCTATGATCGTGTTGTCAACGTGGGGGAAGATTGTGCACGTGCAAGTGATCAACAACAGAGATCCAGACAGGCCCACCAGCGGTCGCGCAAAGTACGCACACGTGGGCAGGGCAAATGCTCATCATGAACAAGGGAGCCAGTACTGGAGGTGTTTGCGTGTGTCAAGCAGTAGTTGGTGGCACGGGCGGTTTGGGCTGCATCTGTTCGCGTGCGTCATGCACTTGGATTTCAGAAGGCAATGCACAGGACGGGTAGGGTCGAGGCGCAAGGAAGTGTTGATGCGGTGAACGACAGCCACGAAATACTAGTACTGCCCAACTCTCCGGGCCTGCCCGTGGCTGTGTCGGAGGTCCACCCAACGCAAGTGTTAGGGTCGGCTCTGCCGTCCCTGGAGGTGCCCGACCACCAGAAGTCTCCTGCAGACACGCCCGCACTGCCCAGGCTCGTCAGGATGCTGCCCCCCAGCAGGCCCGTGAAGTTCCTTGCCAGGATGGTGCCGCCCAAGGACTCGATCGGCAGGCCGCCGGGGACGCCGTACTTTGTGGGAAAGTCGAAGATCTGGTCGGACGCCGACACAGACAGGAATGCGTGCGCCCGCGCCAGCCCGGCCGGCCGGTTGATGGAGGCGCTGCACAGGGCGTCGGCACCAGACCGGCCACCAAGGATCCCGGTCCTGTCACTTGAAGATTCGCGGTAGATCACGACCCGAGCGCGCAGGTATTCCGCCGCAGCCACGCCCCCCAGCCTGACCGCGTTGATGTTGGCCAGGTCGGTGATTTTTGCGTAGGCACTGAGGTCGATGGCCGACACGTTGGCCACACTGGCCGCCAGGGCGGCAATGCTGGTGTTGACGGAGACAATGGCTGCCGCGCCCGTGGTGACCGTCGCCTTCAGGGACTCAAGAGTGGCATTGGTCAGGGTGGCCGCCGCCGCGTCCGCCGCCTGGGCTGACGTGATGGCGGCCAGGGTGGTGTTGACGGCCGCCGCGTCCGCCGCCTGGGCTGACTTGATGGCCGCCAGGGTGGTGTTGACGGCGGACAGCTCCGCGCCGCAGGCGCACTGCTGCGGAGCAGACTTGAGAGCTGCAGTGTCTGCGGCCATGGCTTGATTTGCCGCCTGCATCAGGGCCAGCTGCTGGGCAGCGCGCGTGTTGGCTGCTGCGAGGGCGGCAAGCTCCTGAGCAAGGATGCCGGGGTCGGTAGCGTTTGCCGCGTTGGCTTGCAGCTTCTGCACGTTGGCGGTAATTGTTGAGGTCGTCGCATTGAGCTCATCCACCCGGGCGCGCAGCACCGCTGCCTGGGTGCTTCCCTGGGCAAAGGTGGCCTGCAGGGAGCTGGCCTGGGCGGCGGCGGCAGTGACCTGGGGCTCGAGGGCTGCCAGGTCAAAGATCACTCTGTTGACCTGTGCGGTGGTAGCCACGCCGCAGCCGTAGTGCAGCTTCTTGGGGTCCTGGGAAGTTGGGAAGTTTGCCGATTGATTGAAGGACTGAAAAGCAGCTGCAGCGCGGAGATGATGACACCTTGCTTGCGACACGTTGATGGCCAAAGTGGCGCGTGGTCCTGCAAGAGCCGCAGTTCCCTCACCCACAAACAACCATGCAAATCGTCACAGTTTCGCCGCATCTACTTGCTGCCATATCAGCACTCACTAGACAATAATCTGCCCAACTACACACGGTTGCATGCGCATGTCACATGTCAGTGGTGGCCCGTGTGCGTGTGTGCGCGCACCTTGCTGTCAGTCGTCGCGTTGGCGGGTGCCAGCAGCTCTCTGCACAGCTGGTCCATGAGGGCGGTCGCGCCGGCCTTGGAGGAGCACGACCTGGAGAGGGTCCTGACGGGCGCACACTGCGCGAGGTTGTGCGACAAACACAGGATTAGGTCCTGCTTGCACCTTGGGGCGCTGGGCTTCAGCAAGCCAGGCACACTGCACAGCAGGGGTCCGATTGGGTTGCAATCGCCTTGCAAGGCACAGGCCCACAAGGCCGCCGGTAAGCGACCAGGTGCTGTGCGCGTGCAGTCGCGCGTCAAGGCTGTGTACGGCATGCAGGCGTAACTCACCACCGCCAGCTTCTGCTTCTTGGGGGTCGCTTGGGGGCTGCCAGCGACGGGTGCCACGTGGGGCGGAGCAGCGGGAGGGCGGCGGTGGGGGTCAGCATGAATCATGACGACTGCTAGACTGGAGGCATGCAGGCTTATACATTGCAAGTCGACAACGCAGGCAGGGATGGCAGCAATCCGAAGCTCTCGGTTGGGCGTCACCAATTGTTAGGCTGATACCAGTATGGAGAAGGCTTCCATGAACCAGGGGTGGGGCCTATCGGTGCACGGCCTTATTTGCCCCCAAGTACCGCGTGTGCGCCACTTGTGTCCAGGCGCTGGTATGCCACAGCTGCTTTCAGGAGTTCCCTGCACATCCCGGCCCGGGCCACGCACGCCTACCTGGCACAAATGACCCCGCTCAGCACGTTGAACAGCAGCAATACAACCACTGAAGACATGATTGAGCTTCGTATCCACCTCATGCTGGGTCTGACGACGTTGAGGGGGACGTTGCGTCGATGAGACTCTGAGCCAACAAAATCCCAGCTCGCAGCACCGTCCCACAGGGGGCTCGAAGAGGCAAGTGTGCGGCAAGCAGCAGAGTGCTTGAAAGCGAGTGGGGAACCCTGCCCGTACCCGGCCCACCAAGACTCGTATCACAAATCACTTGAGCGTGACGGCAAGTCAATCTATGAGAGCAGCAGAAGGGGCGTGGGTTCCAGAGAAAGCGGCAAAAGGGGACAAAGCTACACAAAGTGTGCTCGTGCTTTTGCAGAGGAGATTCTGGCGATGGTGAGGTGAAAAGCGACGCCAACGGTGCCTGTCGGTGAAGGGAAGCTGGCGGGATCCGGAAGGCTCATATGAGTCATAATGGATCAAATAACTAAGCCAAAACTCATTGTGTATCAGTCCTAGTTGACCGGAGCATGGTCATGCCATGTGAGCGATTGGTTTTACTGATTTACTCATCTCATCACCACCCTGCAAACTTGGGTGGCGCAGCTCATTTAGAGCACACGCGTGATTGATTACTCATGTGCTTCGCCATACGAGTGCCGGTGGAACGGGTACGGGCAGGGACACCCCACTCGCTCTGCGTGCCGCACACTTGCCACTTCTCGCCCCCCTCTGATCATGTGGGACGGTGACAACCCCCTACGACTCGAAGGTAGTTGAGGTATACTTCTATTACTGGTTACCTCAACTTCTTTCCGTGCTTTCACAGGTGTGTACTCGCACGCGGACTCTTTGAAAGGTTTGTGGGTGCCCCCTAGTTTCTTCTGCCAGCTTTCATCACCACCCAGCCGTTGGCGCGGCC